>NC_037338.1:106862152-106982474 GCF_002263795.3 Bos taurus
TTATTTTATGCATCTTTTTAAAGAAATGGGTTCTTTTTTTAAAATATACTTTTTTATCTGGGCGCACTGGGTCTTGGTGGTGGCACTTGGCATCTGATTCCACGCCTAGGGATCAAACTTGGGCCCCTGCATTTGGAGCTTGGCATCTTAGCCACTACACCACCAGGGAAGTCCCTAGAAATGGACTCTTATTTCATTCACTTTTCTCTGTGGTTTTTCTTTCTCCAGTTGCATTCAGTTTCTTTCCCTATTATTTTATTCATTCTTTGTGCTTTGGGTTTATTTTGTTCTTTACTAGTATCCTGAGGTGGGAACTTAGATTAAGTATTTTCCTCTTTTCTAATGTAAACGTTTAGTGCTGTAAATTTTCGTCTTAGTATCGCTTTAGCTGTGTCTCACAGATTTTGATATGTCATCTTTACATTTTCATTCACTTTGGTTTTAAAAATTTCCAGATCAAAGAACTATTTCTCCGTTTGGTTTTGTCAGTTTTTGCTTCATGTATTTTCCAGCTCTGTTGTTGAGTACATACACATTTAGAATTTCGTCTTCTTGAAAATCTTGACCCTTTTATCATTGTGTAATATGTCTCTCTGTACCTGATAAATTTCTTTGCTTTGATATCTACTTTATCTGATATAAATATACCCACTCTTGTTTTTTAATTTAATATTTCCACTTAAGATATATATCTTTTTCATCTTTTTACTTTTAACCTAGCTATATATTTATATTTTAAGTTAGTTTCGTGTAGACAGCATATTGTTGGGTCGTATTTTTCATCCACTCTGTCCGTTCTTTGTTTGGGGGAAGCATATTCAGACAGTTTATGTTTAATATAATTATATATATTATCGCTTATATGTACTGTTGCATACTGTTTATTTTTTCTATTTTTTATTTCTCTGGTTTCTTTCTCCTGCATTCATGTGAGTTACTTGTGTATATTTTAGAATTCCATTTTGATTCATCTATAGTATTTTTGAGTGTGTCTCTTTGTATTGGTTTTTTGATGGTTCTTCTAAGTATTACATATGTATGCTGCTGCTGCTAAGTCACTTCAGTCGTGTCCGACTCTGTGCGACCCCATGGACTGCAGCCCACCAGGCTCCTCCATCCATGGGATTTTCCAGGCAAGAGTACTGGAGTGGGGTGCCATCGCCTTCTCCGATTACGTATGTCTCGATATACCAGGGTTGTCCTTCTATCAGTCGGAATGAAGTATAGACATTTTGCCTCTCTTTTTCCTCCCCGTGTATAATTACACATGTATTTAAGTACATCAATGTATGTTATAATTTTTGCTTCACTGTCAAATGTAATTTAGAGAACTCAAGAGGAAAAGGAAAGTGTGCTGTATTTTTACTCTTCCTATTGTTCTTTATTTCTTCCTTCCTGATATTCCAATATTTCTTCTTTCATAGCTTACTTTCTGTTTAGAGGACCTTCCTTAGCCATTCTTTTAGGGTAGTTCTACAGGTGAAAATTCTCTTAGTTTTCCTTCATCTGAGAATGTCTTGATTTTCCTTTCATTCCTGAAGGATATTTTCACTGGGTATAGAATTCTGGGTTGACAGTTCTTTTTTTTTCAGCACTTGAAAAAACGTGTGCCTCATGCTTCTGACCTCCATGGTTTCTGATGAGAAATCCAGTGTCATTCGAATTGTTTTCTTCCTATAGGTAAGATGTTGTTTCTCTCTCGCTGCTTTCAAGATTTTTTTTTCTTTATATTTCAGAAGTTTGATTATGATGTATTTTGGCATGAATTTCTTTAGGTTTATCCTGTTTGGGATTCACTCAGCTTCTTAAATTTGTAGATTTTTGTCTTTTTGCCAGTTTTGGAAATTTTTCATCCATATGTCTTTGAATACGTCTTCAGCTCTGCCCTCCTTCTCCTTTCTTTCCAGGACTCTGTTGACACGAATGGTAGATCTTTTGTTACAGTCCCGAAGGCCCCTGGGACTGCTTACTTTTTTCCGTCTGGTTTCTCTCTGTTGTTCAGACTGAGTAACTTTATTGTCTGTCCTCCAGTTCCCTAGTTCTTTCGTTTGTGCCCTCCGTTCTGCCGTTGAGCCCGTCTGTTAAGTTTCTACTTTCAGTTACTGAATTTTTCACTTCCAAAATTTGTGTTTGGTTCTGTATATCTTCTGTTTCTTTCCTGAGGTTTTTCCCTCACTTGTTTTGAGTGTGTTTTTACATCTGTCAAAGCATTTTTATGATGGATGCTTTAACATCTGTGTTATCTTGGTGTTTATTGATTATCTTTTCTCGTTCAAATTGAGATTTTCCTGGTATGACAAGTGATTTTTTGATTGAAACCTAGACAAATCTTCTAGGTTTGCCTTATATATGATGTCCAGGGTTTTTAGTTGTCCTCAGAGGATGAATGAAAGAAGGTACTTCTATTCCATCTTTCTGAAAGCTGAGGTCTTTGAGTTAATCTTTATGTATGGCATGAGGTAAGAAAGGGTTGTGGTTCTTACTACCCCAGCCCGCACCACCACTGATGTCCACTTGTCCTCCTACCATTTGTTGGAAAGGCAGCCCTTTTCAATAGAATTACTTTGGTACGTTTGTCAAAAATCAATTGACAGATGTTATTTCATTTCAGGAAAAATTTCTGGGATTACAGTGTTAAATGTTAGTTACATTACATTGTTTTATTTTTGCTTTTCATACATTCCAGTTATTTAAATGTTGGCTCTCCTTTGCCTCTCTGCTGTATGAATTTCTCTTTACCCATCTGAAAACTCACTCCTTATTTCATATGTTTTCTCTTGGCTCATTTCACTCTGAAATTCCTTTTCCCTTGCTATGATTTCAGTCATGTGTATTTTCCCTTGGACTTACCTGTTGTCTCCTCATACTTTCTGAGATGATTTTGTTTTTTCTCTGTAACTTTATTTCTCAGATGATTTTGTCTCCTTTTTCAACTTGTCTCCTAAGTTTCCTTAGCTCTCATCTCATATCATCTAACTGTCCACACATTTTTGTTTTCAGCTTTTGAATTTGATTTGTGGTGTTTCTTCTTATCAACAACTGCTTGTTTAGTTATGTTTAGTTCATGTTGGAAGGTTTTTGTCTGCTGTGTGGTTGTTTTTTGTGGAGTATCTTTATTACCTGAAGGGTTTTCATCCTTGTTTTCTGTGTTCTTATGTAGAAGCTTTGTATGGATGTTGGGTTCATTTTTCTGATAATGAGGAAGTGTGTTGGAGAAGGAAATGGCAACCCACTCCAGTGTTCTTGCCTGGAGAATCCCAGGGATGGCGGAGCCTGGTGGGCTGCCGTCTGTGGGGTCGCACAGAGTCGGACACGACTGAAGCGACTTAGCAGCATGTTACAATTTCTTGGACCAAAAATTACATGTGATTTTGGGAAGAGTAGGGGAGAGGTTTAGGCAGCTTAGTTGGTTTCTAGGTCAAGAACACGTTCTTATGTCAGTACAATGAAGCCCGTTTTCTTTTTCAGTGGTGCCCAGTGGGGGGTGTCTGGAGGGCCCTGGATCTTGGACACTTGTTTCTTCTCTCCTTCCGTCGCTGAGCCACTGAACTCGCATCTCTCGTTGTCTTCTCAAGGTTACTGCCTACAGTGCTGGGCACTTCCAGGCCCTTCCTTTCACGTCCCCAGAAGCAGCACCCTGAGCTGGCGGGTCTCACACCTGTTCTCAGTGTTTCCCTGCCTTTTTTCCTGTGGGTGAACAAGTCGATGTTTCTGTGTTCAGCATCACTAGGACCCACCTCGCTCCCCCTTCTCCACACACTCCCTGCCTGATTCCTCAGGGCAAAGTTTGCTTTCCCACCGACATGTAAATTCAGGTTTGTAGTTCCCTTATTTCCTGTGTGCTGGAGGCACGCACCGTGGATGATTTCATCACCTGCCTATCAACCATGTGGGTTACGGAGCACGTAGGGAGAGACGTAAATTCGAGTGTGACTGTGCCGGTGTCAGCAGGAACCGGCCTCTTTTAGTTTCTGCTGGATTTGTAGTTATGGCCACTTTACATTTCTAATTTTCTTTCTTCATTTCTTCTTTCTATCCTTCATTCCCTTCTTCCCTTCTTTCTCCACTGTTTCTCTCCTTCTCTTGATAAACTCTTTTTTTCCCCCCTAGAGGTTGTCAATTTTAATAGGGTACTAAAGTCTCAACTTTGGCGTTCTTAGCCTTTTTATCGTATCTTTTCTGTGTCATTAATTTATGTTCTTATTTATTATTTCTTTTTTTCTGCTTTATTTGTCTTTATTGTAATCTCTTTGCCCACTTATTAGTTGAATACTCAGCTGTGACACAAGCTTTTCTACTTTGCTAGGGTGTTTAAGGCTTTAACTATCACTCTAAGAATTACTTTAATTTTATTTTACAAGTTATGAAACATCATATTTTTTACTTCTAAATCTTTTCCAAGTTTCATTATGGTTTGATTCATTAGTTATTTATAAGTACAGTTTTGAATTTATAAGTAGCAGAGATTTCTTTAACACTTTTCTGTTAATTTCGTTATTTTTTCTTGTATTTTATCACTCTTTGCATTTGAGGTCATCCATTTGGCTTTTTTTTTCCTTCTGCATGAAGAACATTTTTTTCTGATATTTTTGCTAAGGTCTCATGGCAGTGAAGGGCTTCCCAGGTGCCACCAGTGGGAAAGAATCTGCCTGCCAGTGTAAGAAATGCAGGTTCAATCCCTGGGTCAGGAGGATCCCCTGGAGTAGGAAAAAGCAATTCTGTTCAGTATTCTTGCCTGGAAAATCCCGTGGGCAAAGGAGCCTAGCAGGTCACACTCCATGGGGCTGCAAAGAGTCAGACACAACTGAGCAGCTGAGCCCTTGGATGGTGGTGCTTGTTGCTGTTCTGTTGCTCAGTTGTATCCGACTTTTTGTGACCCCATGGACTGCCGCACACCAGGCTTCCTTGTCCTTCACTATCTCCTGGAGTTTGCTCAGACTCAGGTCCATTGAGTCAATAATGTCATCCAACCATCTCATCTTCTGTTGCTCCCTTTTCTTCCTGCTCTCAATCTGTCCCACCGTCAGGGTCTTTTCCAATGAATCGGCTGTTTGCATCAGGTGGCCAGAGTATTTTAGCTTCAGCCTCAGCATCAGTCCTTCCAATGAATATTCAGGGTTGATTTCCTTTAAGATTGACTGGTTCAATCTCCTTGTAGTCCAAGGGACTCTCAAGAGTCTTCTCCAGCACCACAATTTGAAAGTATCAGTTCTTTGGTGCTCAGCCTTCTTTCACATCCATACCTGACTACTGGAAAAATCATAGCTTTGACTGTATGGACCTTTGTCAGCAAAGTGATGTCTTTGCTTTTTAATATGCTGTCTAGATTTGTCATAGCTTTCCTTCCAAGGAGTAAGTGTCTTTTAATTTCATGACTGTGGCCACTGTCCACAGTGATTTTGGAGACTAAGAAAATAAAATCTGTTACTGCTTCCACTCCTCCCCCCATTCTATTTGCCATGAAGTGAAGGGACCAGATGCCGTGATCTTAGTTTTTTGAATGTTGAGTTTTAAGCCAGCTTTTTCACTCTCTTCTTTTACCCTCATCAAGAGGCTCTTTAGTTCCTCTTTGCTTTCTGCCTTTAGAGTGGTATCATCTGCATATCTGAGATTATCGATAACTTCTCTGGGCAGTCTTGATTCCAGCTTGTGGTTCATCCAACCCAGCATTTTGCATGATGTATTCAAACCAGTCAGTCTTAAAGGAAATCCACCCTGAATATTCATTGGAAGGACTGATGCTGAAGCTGAAGCTCCAGTACTTTGGTCACCTGATGTGAAAAGCCTACTCATTGGAGAAGACCCTGATGCTTGAAAAGATTGAGGGCAGGAGGAGAAGGGGGCAACAGAGGATGAGATGGTTAGATGGCATCGTTGACTCAATAGACATGAGTTTGAGCAAACTCTGGGAGATGGTGAAGGACAAGGAAGCCCGGTGTGCTGCAGTCCATGGGGTCTCCAAGGGCTAGACGTGACTGAGCAACTAAACAATAACGAACTCTACATATAAGCTAAAGAAGCAGGGTGATAATATATAGCCTTGTCATACTCCTCTCTCAATTTTTCTCTCGGTTTGCCTGAAACATCTTTCCAAATTGTTTGTAAAAGTAGTTTCAATTTGTGTGAAATTCTAGGTGGTTCGTTATTTCCTCTCAGCCTTTTGAGACTGTTCCACTGTCTCCTGCTTCCTGCTGTTTTCTGTTGAGAAGTTAATCATTAGTCCAAGTTGTTCCTTTGTGTGCCTGTCTTCTCTCTTTGGCTGCTTACATAAAAACCTTTTTATTATGGAAAGTTAAAACACTGAAAGTAGAGACACAAGTATAGTGAAGCCCCAGTTGCTGTCGCTCACCCTCAAAGTGATAATCCGCGTTTTTGCCAACTGTGTTTCACTTCTGTGGCTCCTTTCTTTCTTTTAATCACTTTAGGTTTAACTGTGTCTGGAAGCATCTCTAATAATTAAGGATTTAACAATCACAATAGCACTGTTACACCTACAAGGTTGATAATAATTTTTTCAGTTCAGTCGTGTTTGACTCTTTGTGACCCCATGGACTGCAGCACACCAGGCTTCCCTGTCCATCAGGGAGCTTGCTCCCAGACCTTGCTCAGACTCATGTCCGTTGAGTCAGTGATGCCATCCAACCATCTCATCCTCTGTCGTCCCCTTCTCCTCCTGCCTTCAATCTTTCCCAGCGTCAGAGTCTTTTCCATTGAGTCAGTTCTTTGCATCAGGTGGCCAAAGTATTGGAGTTTCAGCTTCAGCATCAGTCCTTCCAATGAATATTCAGAACTGATTACCTTTAGGATTGACTGGTTTGATTTCCTTGCAGTCCAAGGGACTCTCAAGAGTCTTCTCCAACACCATATTTCAAAAGCATCAGTTCTTCAGTGCTCAGCTTTCTTTATGGTCCAACTCTCACATCCATACATGACTACTGGAAGAACCATAGCTTTGACTAGCTTTGACCTTTTTTGACAAAGTAATGTCTCTGCTTTTTAATATGCTGTCTAGGCTGGTCATAGTTTTTCTTCCAAGGAGCAAGCATCTTTCAATTTCATGGCTGTAGTTACCATCTGCAGTGATTTTGGAGCCCAAGAAATAGTCTATCACTGTTTCCATTGTTTCCCCATCTGTTTGCCATGAAGGGATGGCAAACAGATGGGGAAACAGATGTCATGATCTTTGTTTTTTGAATGTTGAGTTTCAAGCCAGCTTTTTCAGTCTCCTCTTTCACTTTCATCAGGAGGCTCTTCAGTTCCTCTTTGCTTTCTGCCATAAGGGTGGTGTCACCTGGATATCTGAGTTTATTGATATTTCTCCTGGCAATCTTGATTCCACCTTGTGTTTCTTCCAGCCTGGCATTTCACATGATGTACTATGCATATAAGTTAAATAAACAGGGTGACAATATACAGCTTTGACATACTCCTTTGCCAATTTGGAACCAGTCTGTTATTCCATGTCCTGTTCTAATTGATGGATGCTTCTTGACCTGCACAGATTTCTTGAGTTCAAATTTTACCAGTTATCTGAAAAACAGCTTTTTACAGCTGGTATGTTTGAATCAGGATCCAAACAGGATTTGACCTAGCTTAATCTGTCTATGTCTGTTTTACTCTGTGATTATTTTATGCATGCCATTTATCTGTTGAAATACTGTAGAATTTACCCTGTTAAGTATTCTGGATTTGGTTGATTGCCTCATGGTGTCCTGTAGCACATTTTTCTATCCTTAGCATTCCTGTTATCTGGTAATTAGATCTAAAACAGGCCTTCTGAACTTGGCACTATTGACATTTGTTGGTGGTGGCTGTCTTGTGCGTTTTAAGATATTCAGCTGCATCCCTGACCTTTCCCTTCCAGATCTCAGTAGCATACTGTAGTTATGACAACCAAAAAAACCAAAAAAAACAAAAAACAGTCTCTAGACTTTGCCAGGTATTCCTTAGGAGGCGAAATCACCCTTGTCTGTGAACTGCACACCTTGATTCTGATCAGAGTAAAAACTCTAGGGAAGCTTCATAGGTGGTTGTGTGCTTCCTCTCACGTTCCATCAGGAGCCACATGGCATCTGCTGCTTTCCTTTGGGCAGCGTTAAGATTGATCCGTGGATATTGCCCGACCCACCCAGGGTAAGTTTCTCCACCAGCTTTTCCCCGAGTGAACTGGTAGGCATTGATGATTGTCAACAGATTTGTGATTTTATTTGGTATTGTGCAGTTGTGAATTATAATTCCATCATGCTTTCTGAATTATTCCAACTTTTTCTATTCCAACTATTCCAACTTTTTCTGTAAGAAAGAACTTTCTTCATCAACTTTTTGGTTACCCTGAAATACAGCTTGTATTTGTATATAGCAAGATACATGCTTCATTCTGCACCTTTATGTATAAATTTTCAAAATAGCAAGTTGGTTCCTAGGAACTCCAAATACAGTCATTGAGAGCTTTAACAAAATTATCCTTATGAATCATTAGATTTTAACATGTTTGATATGTTTAGGTCCTTTGGACTCACTGTTAGTTCTGATGCTCAAATTGTCCCATCTCTGGACAGGGCATGCCCCTTAAAGTTGGCTTTTTAATTTTTATTTATGTATTTAAAATTTTTTTTACTTTTTTTTTTTTTTTTAAAGTTGGCTTTTTTACTTTCTCACAGCCTATTGTGGTCTTTGACAGCTTTCTGTTTTCATCTGTTACAACTCATTCCAGGGTCGTTGTGTTCCTTTCTTGCCCAAACGTGGAATTGGCTATTTCTCCACGGAGGGCTGTGTCCTGGACACCTGCTGCTTCTCCAGACCTCCCTTCCCTGCCTTCGGGTAATTCCGCCTCCAGTGGCCTCACCTTCAGCTCCTCTTTGGAGGGCTGCCCTGGACCACTAGAGGTGGGCGGGAGGGAGCACTTCTCTGAGGGTTGGCGACCCCGGGTGGCCCTCACTAGGGAAGGGGTGTGGGCGGATGAAAACCCAGCCGTCTGGCTTCAGGTCTGACAACTCTGAAGCTTAGTTCAGACCCCAGGGTCCCCGAAGCAGCAGCTGATGCTGTGGCAGGGCTTTATCTGAAACTGCGCCCTCACTTGATCTTCTCTGCCCTGCTCTTTCTTGCTCCCATCTAGTTCTTTTTGGGACTCTGTCCTCAGTCTCTTGCACATGGACCCTCATTTCATGGTCTGCTTCTGTAGATGCTGATCTGAGGTGCTGCGGTTCCTTTGATAAGAAACGGTATTATTTACCCATGTGGTCTTTGCTGCTGAGTTTTTACTGCTTTCAGGCTCTTGGGGACTTTTTTTTCCTTTTTAAGGGAGAAGAATATACCATGTAGTCTTTTGACATTTGTAATTCAAATGTAAGATCACAGGGTTTTTACCTACCCACTTAGACTTTACATTTGTATCTCTTTTGTGTTACCCTGAAAAATTGGTGTTTTTTTTGAGCAGTTTTAGTTTCAAGGTAAAAATTAAGTAGAAAGTATAGAGATTTGCTGTATCCTGTCTACCCCTACACACACAGCCTTCCCCATGGTCAGTATTCCTCTCCTGGTGGTACACTTGTTACAGTCAGTGAGCCCCTAGCAGCACATCCTTTTCATCTCAAATCCATAGTTTACAGCAGGTCTCACGCTTGCTGGTATATATTCTAATGATGTTGGACAAATATATAACTGTGTCATTACAGTACCATACACAGGAGTTTCCCTGCCCCTAAGTTCCTTCTTTTTGTCTTTTTACTTATTTGGTTTTTTAAAATAGTATTGTTTAAAAAAATTTTTGTTTTTTTTTGCTCCTACCATATAGAAATGCAAGCAGTTTTTGTCCATTGATTTTGTGTCCACCCAGAGTTGCCAAACACTCTCTTATTCCAAATAATTTTTCTGCTGTTTTCTATGTAGACACATTTATACTGCCTATGATATATATTTTTTGACTTAACTAAAGTATACTTTTCACCTTCCAATTGTAAAATTTAACTCTGAATCGTTGGTTTCTGACCATTACCTTAAATTGAAACCTAATTGTACTGTGATTGGAGATGACGATGTTCATGTAGGGTCATCTTTGATACAAGAGGTGACTGCTTTATGGTTTAGCATGTGGTCAACTTTTGTAAATGTTTTATGTATGCTTAAGAAGAATATGGGGCTTCCCTGGTGGCTCAGCGGTAAAGAATCTGCCTGCAATGCAGGAGCCACAGGAGACGTTGGTTCAATCCCTGGGTCAGGAAGATCCCCTGGAGGAGGGCATGGCAACCCACTCCAGTATTCTTGCCTGGAGAGTCCCATGGACAGAGGAGCCTGGCGGGCTACCGTCCATAGGGTCATGAAGAGTTGGACACAACTGAAGCAGCTGAGCATGACGCACGCACGAGGAATGCATGGGCTTCCCTGGTGGCTCAGATGGTAAAGCATCTGCCAGCAACGCAGGAGATGTGGAGGTGCAGGTTCAGCCCCTGCGTCGGGATGGCCCCCTGGAGGAGGGCATGGCCACCCACTCCAGTGTTCTTGCCTGCTGAATCCCATGGACAGAGGAGCCTGGTGGGCTACAGTCCCTGGGGTTGCAAAGAGTCAGCCAGGACTGAGTGACTGAACAACAACACTGGAGCTGAACTTTTTGTCGTCTTGTGGTGACCCTCTAATGATTTTCTTCTTATATTGTATTTTTCTGATGTGAATATGCCTGAGTTTTTTTTTTTAATGAACATTTGCCAAGTGTTTCTTTTCTCATCTTTTGACTTCTAGACTTTATGTGGCCTCGTATTTTGGGCCCGTCTCTTGGAAACTACATATAACTGTATTTCTAAACATGTCACCTGGATAATCTCTGTCAGTCAGTAGCCAGGTTCCATCTGCTTGTATATATTGTGATTATTAATTTACTTGGACCTGCGATGTTTGTTCCAATTTTTCCTGTTTTTCTTCCTTCTCCTTCCTTTTTAGTATTGAATAATTGCTTTTGTGTGACATTTCCCCTCTCATAGTTTATAAACTATGAATTCTTTTTCTGTTTTTAGCGTTATCCTTTAATTATATCATGCTTGCATAACAAAATCTATAGTTATTTTTAAATTAAGGTCTAAGGCCTTAGAATAGCAACTGCAATCACATTTTTCCCAACTTCCTCATTAGCATCCATCATTTTAGTCCTTCTTTTCCCACAAAATAGATTTTATTATTCTTTGGACTTTGTAGGGGTTCTGGACAAGCCTCCCCCAATTGTGTGCATGAGAATTATTTTTGAGCTAAAGGCAACCAAGACCCTGTGGGTTCAAGAGAAACAACTGTTCTTGCCTTAACCACCTAGAAAAATTTAGATTGGGGATTTTTCCCAAGAAAGAGTTATTACCAGAGATACGTGTTATCTAAGTGGCCCCATCTCTTTGGAAGGGCAAGCACCTAATAACCAAAAATCTGCTCTGTTTTATGTTGCCTCCTTAGAGGCCCCCATTGTTTAGCTCAGGGTGATATATATATGCACCTCATTCTACCTTTCTGTCTGAACCTCTCACAGATGTGTGGTTCCTATATTTTTTCATATTACTAATCTCATGTCAATTTAATTCTTAGACCAGTCAGAAGAACCTAGGAATGTAGAATAAAATTTTCTTCCTTCCCAACAACTTTATAGAGACTGTGTTTAGATTTACTGATTTCTTACGTTACAGACTTTCCTTTAATATCATTTTCTATCTTCCTAAAGTATAGACCTTCCTGCTATAACATTATACATGCATTTCTAAAAATGCCATGTGTTGAAAATAATAGGCCTTATTAAATAATTCAAGGTATGGCAACTCTTTAACCAGAACACTAATAAAAACAAGAATAATCTGAATGCAAAATGATAGCAAAGTTGAATCTGTTTGCATTTGTTCCCAGTATCAAGCCTTCAGCCCTGCCTCTGCCTTGAGACCCTTTGCTCCCAGTAGAGACCAGCCTTGCCTTACACCAGTACAGCAGAGACCGGAGGGGAGTTGTGGGGACTGAGGGGGGGCCTCGCTTTTCTGTCCTTTTCTCCCCTCCGGGATTTTGCCCCTTATTCCCAGACAGTCCATCATCCTCACCTCCAGTCTTTCATCCCTCCTCCCAGTAGGGGTGCTGCTTTCTGCTTCTACCAATGGGAAAGCAGCCCCCAGGCACAGGTGTCTCCCAAGGACTGTTGCTTCTCGGGTTCTTTAAGCAGTTACATGTTTTTGTTCTGCTTTTATGATTGTCTATAGTAGGAGGTTGAGTCCTTTGTAATAAGCCTCTCTGTCATAGGCCATGGAAATGCTGGGCCACTTTTATAGGCTTCTATTGCTTGTTCACTTTTTAAAGACTCGTTTTTTAAATTTCTTTGCATATTTATATTCAGTTCTTTAGTTCTTTTACAGTCCTCATCTAAAGGCGCATATATCTGAAGTCCCTTGGGAATTATACATCTATTACTAGCTTCTGCTGTCTTTCACGTACCTCCCTTCTTTTTGTGTTTGTTGATATGAGTTCATATATAATTGACCATAATGCACCCTTTCTGAGTCAGGCTTTATGAGATAATTAAGCCCTATAGAAAAAGAATTGTTTGGCTGCTTTTTCAGTTCTCTCGAGGATGGTACATAGCTCTAGCACAGAAATTCTTTCTACATGGTGGACGCCTTGGGACATTAGGCTTGCGTTCTCTTCAAGCTGGCAACAGTTACCTCAGTCAGTGGGGATTCTGCGGGCAGATGGGGGATGTTCTTGCCAGAGACGACTTACCTGTGCTTTCCCAGAAGCCCGGGGCACTGCCACTGCACTCCTTCAGCCCCCTGGAGGGAGCAGTTTATTGTGGTGCCTCACTTTCCCTGCCCAACCCAGCTTTGCTCGGTCTTGTCCCCAGCGGGTGATTCTTCAGTTCAGCCTGTTTCTTAATCTGAAACCTGGAGGTACTAACACACGCCAGTAAGTGCTGTCGTGAGGGTGAAGCACCCGGGCCAGCCAGCACATGGTTGTTTTCAGTGAACATCCTGCTCCTTTCTTCATCCCCCGCTCCAGCGACCCATATCTGGTCATCTGGCTTGATTGTGTTCTGTTTCAGTGAAGTTTTTGTTTCTGTCAGGTCTCTTTTTTAAATAAACTTTCCAACAATGAATCTCCTTGGTTGTAGCTCTTGTTTTGATCCTCTCCTTGTTTTCCTGATTTGTTATTTATTACTTATTACTTTATTATTTCCTTGATTTATTATTTATTACTTATATATATTATTATTTTTATATTACTATTATTATATATTTTTATATATTATATATATATTATTTATTAATATAATTTATTATTATTTCCTGGTTTTGATTTATTGATGAGTTCTGTTGTTGTTATAGTAAATTTATTTCAGGAGAAGTATTTCCATCCAGGCTCTGGCATCTTTGTTCCATTCTTTTAAGCAGAAAAAAAATCTTTGTTAAGTGTATATTGGTAAGGCAGAGGGCTCCCCAGGTGGCGCAGTGGTAAAGGATCTGCCTACTAAATGCAGGAGACACAAGAGACTGGAGTTTAATCCCTGGATTGGGAAGGTCCCCTAGGATAGGAAATGGCAACCCACTCCTGTATTCTTGCCTAGGAAATCCGATGGACAGAGGGGCCTGTCAGGTTTACAGTCCATGGGGTTGCAAAGAGTCGGACACGACTGAGCACTCACACACACAGGGAGGCAGAGGTGTCCACAGCCAGGGATGCCCACCAGGCTTGGTGCTGCTCCCCAGAGACCCTGGTGGAGGGAGAGGTGAGGAAGGGTCTCTGGGTCTTTGCAGCAGACAGCCAGATCCTCAGAGCTGGCTCAGCCTGGCCATTACCCACCTCAGTGGCAATCTGGCTGTGATCAGACGGGGCCTCATGTGAAGCTGTGTTCTTGGCCTCATGCCCTTCCCTGGATGGGTCCATGAGCCTGTGGGGCTGGAGCTTGGAGGGTATTGCTCAGGGGTGGCCTGCATGGTGTGAGTTTATGAGTTGCACCCCTAACTTGGTGGCTTTGTGCTTGTAGGTGGTAACGTGGACCTGGAAAGCCAAGCAGAAGGAAAGAAGGAGGTGGAAGCTGATGACGTGATGAGGAGTGGCCCCCGACCCATTGTCCCGTACAGCTCCATGTTCTGCTTGAGCCCCACCAACCTGTGAGTCTTGCCACCAGCCCAGGTCCTGCGCTGTCTCCTATCCACGGCCTGCGAGCCATGTGCCTGTGACAGCAGGCGTGCTAGACGTGACCCAGCCATTGCGTGTGTTAGTGTCTTCATAGGTCATCACAGCTTCCCACAGAGCATGTTCTGCTGTTGCCTCACTTTGCGGATGAGGACATGGAGCCACAGGGAAGGCTGGCGTCCAGACGTATCGCCCATCCGTCTCAGTGCCGAGCTGGGGTTTACCCCAGACAGGCATCCCAGGGCCTTGCTTCTAACCCCCAGTGCAGCCGTAGGTCGCCTCTGCGCACACGCACCCAGTCGCACGCTGATCCACACCCTCCCCTGGAGCCCACGGACGCGCGTCGCAGTCACTCACACGTCTGTCTAGTGTTCTCCCCTCTGTTTACGTCATGTGGTCCCCACATGTCACGCATCCACATGCCAGTCCAGCTGCTTCATTAGCTCGACCGGTGTGCAGACAGTGTTCTAGGTGCTGGGAACCGCAGTGATGAGCCACCGATGAGCGCCTGTCCTCTAAGCTACGGGACAGTGGAGAGGCAGGCAGCAGACAGGGCACTGAGGGGCACAGAAGCCCCTACATGGTGGGAAGGGCTAGGAGGAAGCACAGAGCGGGGGCTGGAGGTGTGCACGGGGCGCTGCGGCGCTGAAGTGGGAGTGGAGCCCGAGGAAGGAGAGGGGAGCCCGCCAGGCGGGGGGTGCAGGCAGACCCCACGTGGAACTCACCACGGGGGTGCAGCAGCAGCGTCCGAGGGACCGCCGACTCACCCCTTTCCCATGTCCAGCTGGCCCCTCTGCCCTCGGTCATCTAGCAGTCTGTCCACCAGCTCTGGCCGCCCGCCTTCCGCTCCTTCCTCTGCTCAGCACGCCAGTGTGGGGAGCTCATTCTTTAGGGGTTGGGAGTGAGATGGTGGTAGAGACAGGTATGGCCCCTGCCTCCAGCACTGACTGGTGTGCCCATCATGTGAGTACAGTGTGGGTAGGTAGGGCAGGGAGGTCTGGTGTCTGGGAGACTTCCTGGAGGGAGGGAGAGATCTCGGCTGAAAGCTGAAGGGTGAGAGTCGAGGTGAAGAGGGAGGAGAGTGTGTTCTCAACAGGCGGAGAGAGCTTGCGATGGTCTCGACATGATAGACCTGGGGCTCCGAACAGCTGAAGGCAGTTGGGTGGAAAAGCACAGAGGCACACAGGGCCGATGTGTGTTCTGTGGAGAAGTGGGACGACATGAGAACCCAGAGAAGCTGGAGAGGCTGTGAGCGCTGGGGTGAGTCTCGGTCAGACTGCACTGGAGCCCTTTGGTGGGGAGAATGGAGATGAGACAGAGAGACCGTTTGGAAGGTGGTCGTGGCGATTGGAGGAGGGTGCTCAGAGTGGAGAGGTTTGGGAGTGAAGCGCTTGGAGAGGAATTTTAGAGGCAGAATCTGCAGGATTTGAGGGCAAAATAGAGGTGGAAGGGGGCAGCGTTGTGAAGGATGACAGCCAGGGTTTCTGCTTGATGGCTGGAGGCCTGGCTGTGCCCCGGAGCCCGGGGAAGCTGGCGGGTGGCATGTGGCCAGCAGAACTTGAGGGTCTGAGGAGGGGTGGAAACTCAGCCACAAGATGGACTGGTAGTGTTGCTTTGAAAGAAAGAGGGGCTGGGACGGAAGAAAGCCTGCGATGGAGCGTCGTGGGGGTGGAAGGAAAGCGTCTCAGTTTGGAGGGAGACGTGCCAGCAGGGCACGCGGGGGCTTGGAGGAGCAGCTTGGGGGTGAGGGGGCTACAGCTGGGAAGCGGTGGTTGGGACGAGGAGCAGACAGGAAGGGACAGAGATGTGGTGTCCCTGGGAACACAGTGCTGGTGAGAGGAGAGGTGGCAGGGGCTGGTGGGCGGAGGCTGAGCCCGTGGGGCAGGAGGGGCTGAGAGCACGTCTCTTGAGGGGGCAGAAGTGCTGTCTGTGCGGTGTGCTTGTCACCCAGGCTTGGCTTCACTGTCCCCCTGGGAGGCCTTGCTGGTCACCGTCTCCTGCTGTGTCGTAGTGTTTGTCAACATCTGAGCATGTCCTATTGATTTCTGTCTACGCTGTTCAGTGGTATCTTGGTCGCCACTGTGTCCCAGGCCAGGATGTACCTGAACAGACCAGAACAGTCATCGGTGGTGCTGACTAGCGAGTGGAGGCAGACAGGTGACTGAGGGGCAGGTGTGCACACGCATCTCTGTGAGCTCAGACGAGGGTGCCGCGCCCAGCACTAGGGTTCAAGAAGGGCTGCTCAGGGACTGTTGGTGCTCGGCTCCTACCCCACCCACAGCAGAGCTGGAAGCCTGTCCAGGGCATGGTAGCCCCACAGCACATAGACAGGCAGCCCTGGCTGGCCCCCAGTGGAACTAACTGTAGCAAAAGGGCCAGACCAACTTGGCCTGTGAGCCATGGTGGCTGGCCCTGCCTGGGGTTTCTGTAGCCTTCCACCACTCCCGTTCACTCCCAGGAATTTAGTCCCCATCAGTCACCTGGCTGCTGTCACCTGAACAGAGGGACGTTTAGCAGAACTCAGCTCTTTCCGTGGGGAGGGGCCGGGCCGGCCCTCCATCAGCCTGTGTTGACCCGTGCTTTGCCTTCCAGGCTCCGCCGCTTCTGCCACTACATTGTGACCATGCGGTACTTCGAGATGGTCATTCTCGTGGTCATTGCCCTGAGTAGCATTGCCCTGGCTGCGGAGGATCCTGTGCAGACAGACTCGCCCAGGAACAACGTGAGTGCTGCTGTTGGGCTTTGGAGGGGCTGGTGCTGTCAGGGCCCTGTCTGCCCATCAGAGTGTGGGGCTGAAGGTCTGGGGATGTGTCCAGGATGCAGTGAAGACCGTCCCTGAAGGGGACCCTCCCATGGGACGCTGGCCAAGCCTCCCCTCACTTCCCCATGACCCCAGGCTGATGGGTTATCTGTTCAGGCTCCTGGAAGAAGACATGGAATTGCTGAACTGGCCCCGGCTCAAGCTTCCTGCCTTGCCCTTGAAAAAAGCCTCTTTTTGGTTCCAGGTGCTGAAGTACATGGACTACATCTTCACAGGTGTCTTCACCTTTGAGATGGTGATAAAGGTGAGACGTGTGGTTGCCTTGGTGACTGCAGGGCTTTGCTCATCCCCCCTCGTGACTGAGATGAAGGCATGTGGCGAGTGTGCCCTGGGCGTGCACACATGTGTGGGTGACGAGCCCACCTGCAGAGGTTGTGTTTTGTGGAGACACGAGGTCACATGTGCTAAGGATTCCCCACAGTGTTATATCAGCCTCAGGAGAGCTCGTGAGCGCTGGGCCTGGTCTCCACTACCTGCTCACAGAGGCCTTCTCTCTGAGGCAGACAGGCTTCCCCCTCCTGTGTGGTATGAGCCCAGGTCGTGCGGGGTTGTCTCAGCAGAGAGGGAGGCCGGGACCTCAGTAGAGGAAGGAGAGTGAGGACAGGATGGTGGCCTCAAGGCTCAAAGCTTGCAGCAGGTGGGCGGCGAGGACTCCCGGTGCCCGACTGCAGGTGAAGCACGACCTGCTGTGTGGCCCTGGTCCTCGGTGCCCCCGAGGGCCTGTGCGCGTCCCCAAGGTGCAGCTCGAGGAGGGAGGGCGTGCTCGCGTGGTGGCTCGGGTGGCTTCTGTGCGTGCTCACTCCACTTCTCTTGTGAATCCCTGGGGGAGGTGTTACTGCGTTTTACAAACAAGGACACTGAGGCCCAGAAACAGTAAGACACCTCCAGAAGTCACCGCTGCAGAAGGGCAGCTCCACAGCACGTCCTGCCCAGCGGGGCTGACCCTCCGAGGGTCTGCAGGCGCTGAGCTCGGGGCCGGTGTGCCTGGAGCCCAGCGAGGAGGAGACTCACTCAGGCTCCAGAGGAGCTGGAGGCCCGGCAGGATCTCAGCCAGTCTTGGCCGTGCGGAGTCACTGGGGTCAAGGGCGTGGAGATCCAAATGCCTGTTGAGGCTTTAAGAGGCCATTAACTGAGCCATGTCAGCACCCTGACAGGACGTGACCTGAGCCGTGACCCCTCTTCTGACAGGACGTGACCTGAGCCGTGACCCACCCCCCCCCGACAGGACGTGACCTGAGCCGTGACCCCCCCCACAGGACGTGACCTGAGCCGTGACCCCTCTTCTGACAGGACATGACCTGAGCCGTGACCCCCCCCAACAGGACGTGACCTGAGCCGTGCCCTCTTCCCTGACAGGACGTAACCTGAGCCGTGACCCCTCCCCTGACAGGACGTGTCCTGAGCCGTGACCCCCTCCCTGACAGGACGTGACCTGAGCCGTGACCCCTCTTCTGACAGGACGTGACCTGAGCCGTGACCCACCCCCCCCCGACAGGACGTGACCTGAGCCGTGACCCCCCCCACAGGACGTGACCTGAGCCGTGACCCCTCTTCTGACAGGACATGACCTGAGCCGTGACCCCCCCCAACAGGACGTGACCTGAGCCGTGCCCTCTTCCCTGACAGGACGTAACCTGAGCCGTGACCCCTCCCCTGACAGGACGTGTCCTGAGCCGTGACCCCCTCCCTGACAGGACGTGACCTGAGCCGTGACCCCTCTTCTGACAGGATGTGACTTGAGTCGTGACCCCTTCCCTGACAGGACGTGTCCTGAGCCGTGACCCACCCCCCCCCCGACAGGACGTGACCTGAGCCGTGACCCCCCCCACAGGACGTGACCTGAGCCGTGACCCCTCTTCTGACAGGACATGACCTGAGCCGTGACCCCCCCCAACAGGACGTGTCCTGAGCCATGACCCCCTCCCTGACAGGACGTGACCTGAGCCGTGACCCCTCTTCTGACAGGATGTGACTTGAGTCGTGACCCACCCCCCCCCCCCCGACAGGACGTGACCTGAGCCGTGACCCCCCCCACAGGACGTGACCTGAGCTGTGACCCCTCTTCTGACAGGACATGACCTGAGCCGTGACCCCCCCCAACAGGACGTGACCTGAGCCGTGCCCTCTTCCCTGACAGGACGTAACCTGAGCCGTGACCCCTCCCCTGACAGGACGTGTCCTGAGCCGTGACCCCTCCCCTGACAGGACGTGACCTGAGCCGTGACCCCCCCCCCAACAGGACGTGACCTGAGCCGTGGCCCCTTCCCTGACAGGACGTGACCTGAGCCGTGACCCGCCCCCCCCCCCCCCGACAGGACGTGACCTGAGCCGTGACCCCCCCACAGGACGTGACCTGAGCCATGACCCCCCCCCCCACAGGACGTGACCTGAGCCGTGACCTCTTCCCTGACATGACGTGACCTGAGCTGTGACCCCTCTTCTGACAGGACGTGACTTGAGCCATGACCCCTCCCCTGACAGGACGTGTCCTGAGTCATGACCCCTTCCCTGACAGGACGTGACCTAAGCCGTGACCCCCCCCCTCCCCGACAGGACGTGACCTGAGCCATGACCCGCCCCCCCACAGACGTGACCTGAGCCGTGACCCCCCCCCCACAGGACGTGACTCGAGTCGTGACCCCTCCCCTGACAGGACGTGACCTGAGCCGTGACCCCTCCCCTGACAGGACGTGACCTGAGCCGTGACCCCTCTCCTGACAGGACGTGACCTGAGCCGTGACCCCTCCCCTGACAGGACGTGACCTGAGCCGTGACCCCTCCCCTGACAGGATGTGACCTGAGCCGTGACTCCTCACCTTGACAGTCACGCCCGGGACCGTGACCCCTCCCCGGGGGGACGTGACCCGAGCCGTGGCTCCTCACCCTGACAGATGTGCCCGGGACCCCGTCCTCTCCCCTGACAGGACATGACCTGAGTGGCAGCTCCTCACTGTGACAGACCCGCCCTGGATTGTGTCCTCTCCCCTGGGGGGACGTGACCTGAGCCGTGGCTTCTCACCCTGACAGACCCGCCCGGGATTGTGTCCTCTCCCCTGGGGGGACGTGACCTGAGCCGTGGCTCCTCACCCTGACAGACCCGCCCGGGATTGTGTCCTCTCTCCTGGGGGGACGTGACCTGAGCCGTGGCTCCTCACCCTGACAGACCCGCCCGGGATTGTGTCCTCTCCCCTGGGGGGACGTGACCTGAGCCGTGGCTCCTCACCCTGACAGATGCGTCCGGGACCGTGACCCCTCCCTGGGGGGGTGGCGTGGAACATGAAACAGCATCCTTCCTCTCACCGCAGGTCTCTAGGCTCTGGCTCTACCTTTCTTTTCCGAAATATTCTGTTCCTTAAAATGTGTTGTTCCCCTAAAGATGATCGATTTGGGACTGCTGCTGCACCCCGGTGCCTACTTCCGGGATCTGTGGAACATTCTGGACTTCATTGTGGTCAGTGGGGCCCTGGTGGCGTTTGCCTTCTCGTAAGTACCTGGGTCTGCTCTGACTTGCTGGATTGCACCCCCAGAGCTGTGATAAGTGTGGGGGAGGGGGGGGAGGGCCCCCAGCCCCACGCTGTCTCTCATCTGTCCTTGTCCGCTTGGGGCCGACTGTGGGGCTGGGAGGACCTCAGGGCTTGTCGACCCTGCCATACCCTGTGGTTCTGAAGTTGGATAGGCAGGCTCTGCCTTAAGGTGTCTGCCTCCTGCGTCCGACAGAAAGCTCTTGGTGCCCTGAGGAGGCTGCACTGCTTGGTCAGCCAGTGCAAGTGGGTGCGGCTGGGTGTCTCCCCTCCTCTGGGGGCGCCTCTGTTTCCTGTGGCTCCTAGTGAGCAACACTCAGCCCTGTTGTGGCTGGGCCTAGACTGGCTCCCTCAGACCCTGCATGGTGGTGGGTGGGGCTTGGGTGGAGCTGGGGGCAGATGCTGGGGAGGTGGTTGCTTACCTAGACAAAGACGTAAGTAAGCTCCTCGATGCACAGCGATCCTGAGGGTTGGGGTCATCTCTGAGCCCATGGGGAGACCTCCTCACTGACTCTCTTCTCTTTGTCTCCTGTTGCTGGACTCTCGGTAGGAGCTTCATGGGGTAATGCCTTCCCTCTGTCCCCTCACACTGTCCCACATCACAGCACGCTGCGACCCCACGTGGGCCGTTTCATCACCATGCCTCACCTCTGCTCATTTCCTCCACCATCTGGGCTGCATGCTGCCAGGAGCCATGTCCCCCAGCCACATGTCCCCACCTCACCTCTGGGGGCTGGGTTGGGGGCTGGGGCTGGGCATGGCCCCTCCTTGGTGAGCAGGGCATCCTGACTGAGTGCTGGAGGCTGGGCACCTGGGTCTGGAGGGCAGTGCCCACTCTGGGTGGGAGCTGTGTGACCCCAGCTGCCAGGATGTTGGATATCCTGAGACACTTTCCCACTTGTCTCCTCTGGAAATAGGGCTTTCTTTGCTCTTTCCTTTCCATACTTCCCTGAAATGCCCAGCATCTCTGACCCTCGTTGTTATAAAACAAAATTCACCTGAGTGAATCTGAAGGTCTGATTGGGTTTATTCAGTGATTTGTGAGACAGGCAGCATCCCATCTAGTAGTTAGATAGGCTGTACATGATGGGAGCTGTGTAAAATGGAAGGCCTTCATAGTCAGGGAGCCAGACAAGGTTTTAACTAGAGGAAAGAAAGGATTGCTTTAGGCAGTGTTACCTCAGTGGTGCTCACCAGGTGATTCCAGAAATTTCATTCCTGGGAAAGGTTAAAACTGTAATAAGTCCTGGTCTGCTCTCCTGTGGGCAAGTGGCTGCACTTTGGTCCTGTTTCTTTTTATTTTTCCTTCTTCTCCTTCATTTTCCTCCTCCTCCTTTCTCTCTCTTACCCTCCTTTTTTTTTTTTTTTAAACAGTTCTCCCCTTCTGATCAAACTGTCAACCCAACTGAGAGATGTGATAAAAATTTTAGGTGTGTCCACTGTGCCGACTTAAAAAGGACAATGTGAGAGTTGCAAGTTAAGTTTTATTTGGGGCAAAATGCGGACTATGTCATGGGAGATAGCATTTCAGATAGCTCTGAGAAACTGCTCCAAAGAAGTAGGGGAAAAGGTCAGTAAATATGTGGTTTTGGCAAAGGGGAATACATGCAATCAAGCACATACATTTTACAGAAGGTTTCTGCTCGTGATGAGGAGCAGTCATCGCCATGAAGGATTTTAGTGCTTTTCTAGATATGACGAGATGCAAGAATTGGGCTCATAAAATCGACTCCTGGAAATATCTGTCTGAAGAGCTGTTCTGCCAGTTTTTCGTAGAGCACCGAGGGCCTCATTTGTGCTCTCCGCCTGGAATTCCTTTCGGGCAGGTGCTGAAAGTCAGCAGCTGCAGCAGCTCATGATTTAATCCTTGCAGAAGAAGATGACAAGTGTCAATTTGTAGTTGACATCTGAAAAAAATTTACAACCTGTAAGCTGAGAGTTACCTTGTATCTGGCTGACAAAACCGAGGACTTAAGCCTGGGACACAACATCTCAGATAACTCTGAGAGACTGTACCAAAGAGGCAAGGGGGAGCCATGAGCCACGATACGTAGGAGTTTTTGCAACAGAGACCTGGTAGTCAGAATATCAAAAGATTACTGTTAATTGAAGAAAACTAGGCATCTTAAGGAATTTAGTGCTTTCCTATATATGGGAAATACGAGAGTCTGGGCTCACTGAAGTCATTTCTTTGATGTGCACCTCAGCTATCTGGGGCCAGTATCCTGCCCTTCTCCTCCTGAGTCTCCTCGGGGTGTCCCGCTGACGGGGGCTGGCTCACTGCTCGATGCGGGACACCCTGACTCCACCCTAGTGTCCCGAGGGCTCACTGTCAGCTGCCATGTGGTGGCTTCGTGGCCGCAGCATCCTTTGTTACTGATGTGGCAGGCGGTCCTGTGTACTCACAGGTGTCAGCACCACGCTCCGCTCGTGTCGTGTAGTTTTTGCAGCTTTGGTCTTAGACATGGTATCCGCAGGTCATGATGTATCTGTTTAATCCCTATGACAGTCACACAGATCACAGTTTTAGGTTTATAATCCTCATGTTGGTCATTTTCTTTGCTTCTTTTCCGACATTCCAGTCAGAATGGATACCACTTACTTAGGCTGTCAGCTACAAACATGTATTTAAAGTTTTTGAGAGAATATGACAGACATATCAGGGGCATTATAAACAGGATAATTCCTAATGTTTGAAGTGTATTTTGGAGTGATGGTGCCCAGGTCATGGTCCCCTAATCAAAGAAAGATCCCATGAAGAAGTCACAGATTTGAGCCAAGTAGCTGGCTCCGTGATCTGATGTAACCGATTTTCAACTTCCCCAGAAGTGTTAATCCAGGTACCGTAGGTGGTATTGGCCAAAGCATAGACAATTTATTGCTCTGCTAAAGATAACCGAAGGCTATTCTATTATTAGGACCAACCTTGGCCAGAGTCTAAGGGTGTCTCCTGGGAAGCTGATGTCTTAGCAGGGGACTCTGCAGTGTCTGCAAGAGTTAAGGAAAGGTTCTGATCATATCTTGTGCACATTTGCTCCTAACCAAGTGATGGACTTGCTCACAGGGTTTACTGTGTTTACCCATTTAAGGCAGGGGTCACTTAGGTTTTTAATGTATTTGGAAAGAGAATCTTCTGTCATGAAATAAGGAGTTTCCCTAAATGTCTTGCAAAGATGGTACTGCTGTGGGGTTTCCTAGTGAGTGGAGATAAATCAGATCTACTCAGTTGGGACAGATTGGAATCAGCCCTGGGCAGAGCAGCAGGAGTGAGGCAGCCCCAGCCTTGGCGCTGGGGATCTGGGATTGGTCCAGCACGAGCCTGCTAAAGCCAGCAGGGGCCTGGCCTGCTGGACACTGTCGCAGGGGCCCTCTGAGGCCTGCTGCCTGTCTCTGCTCCAGGATTTGAGAAACCAGTGTAGGGGATCAGCCCAGGGAGGGGATGCGGGGCTTCTTCAGGTCTGAAATTTTTATTCAGGGTTCCAGTCCCTGAGGCTCACTGCCATCTGGGTAGCGAGGAAGACCTGGGTAGTGAGGTGCAGTTTCTTCCAAGGGGATTGTGGGGCAGTCTTTGTTCTGATTGATTTCAAATTAGAGGGGTGGAAGAAAACTGGAAACATGAGTTTGTTAAGTCAGAGCCAGATATTTGAGGAAATGAAGAATTCAGGATCCAGACAAGTTTGTAGGTATACAGCAAAACCTCAAAAACAATTATTAGGACTAGAATCTAATATCGATGGAGGGGCAAACATATTTTTTCTCTCTATAATACTCCCTTTTTTAAAAAAAAACTAAAGATAATCTCAGTAAAAGTAACTTGTTTGTATTAAACTTGGTCTGGTTATTTAGATAAGTGCTGCGAGAAGAGTGGCCGATCATTTAAGTGCTTTTTGAGACTGCTTTGTTGCTGCTAATTTTCATAAGGAGTTTCAGACTGAACTCTCAAAAGCTTTCAAAGCCAGGAAACCAAGCCGAGGACATGGCCATCAGATTGTACCTGCGGCCCCTTGTCAGTCAAAGCCTTGGTCATATGGCCAGTGTTTCCAGTTGTGTCCTAGAGAAGGAGAATAGGTTCTTATTGAACTTATGCGAATAAATATATTGTCATGGAAGTCAGAATACTCATTGAAATACTCTGAATTCTGAAGGAATCAGGGGTAAAAAGTAAATGTTTCATCTTTGTTCACAAAGGTAAGGTAAAGTAAATGCCGCTCAGTCGTGTCCGACTCTTTGTGACCCCATGGACTGTAGCCCACCAGGTTCCTCCGTCCATGGGATTTTCCAGGCAAGAATACTGGAGTGGGTTGCCATGTCCTTCTCCAGGGGATCTTCCCAACCCAGGGATCGAACCCAGGTCTCCCGCTTTGTAGGCAGACGCTTTACCATCTGGGCCTCCGGGGAAGTTCACAAAGGTATATCTTACCAAATTGTTGACAGCTTAAGGGACAAGATTTCTTAAAATCTGGAAGAACGTTAATGAACCAGCAATATTTTAGACACATAATCATAAGAGTTATAGTTATCCTACATACCATTTTTGCAGTTTTGTAGAAGTCTCCTCACCAATGTCTCTATATAACTTGAGTCATGTTAAATGCCTTGTGGTGGGTGAAAGACCGATGGGGTTTGCCGTGGAGCCAGGAAGAACAAGGCAGACACCTGTTTAATTTACAGCCACTGTTAGTCTGTTTCAATGTTTCTGAGGCAGGAGCAGATGCTGCCGTGTTACAGGGGCAGACGGCAGGCGGTGAAGGGTCAGAAGGGTCAGAAGGAGGGACTTCAGCCGCAGTTGCCACAGCCTTGATAGGTCCTGCTGCTCTTGCCTCTGCATGACAGTCAGCTGGGCGCTTCCCTGACATCAGGCTCAGTCCTGGTGGCGTGAACCCTCCCTCCCTCCACCAGCAGGGAAAGGCAGGCAGGCCAGCCCTTCCAGAAGGCTCCCTGGTGATGGGCATGGTCTGCACTGCTCATAGGCTTGCACGTGCTGCCTGGGCTGGGGCTGCCATCCTGGAGCCCACCTACCTTTACTCCCACAGGGGTCTTGGCATGGTGTCTGGAGGACTCTGGTGTGGGGGCCGTGGGAGTGCTGAATGATGGGATCTGGGGAGATGAGCTCTTCCCACCCAGAAGCTCAGCTCTCCCTGGACACCAGGTGCCACTGGCCTGGCCCCAGCCCTTGTCCACTCAGGCAGCCTGTTGGGGGAGATGCACTGGCCTGAGGCGTCTTCAGGACCAAGGCTACCCTGTCCCCAGTGCTCTGGGCACAGGTGTGCACCCTACCTGTCTACATGGGTGGCTTCTCCCTTCTAGAGGCTCCAAAGGGAAAGACATCAGCACCATCAAGTCCCTGAGGGTCCTGCGTGTGCTGAGGCCACTCAAGACCATCAAGCGGCTGCCCAAGCTCAAAGTGAGAGTCTGGAGTGGGGCCTGGAGGGGGGTGGGGCTGTGTGTGTGCATGTGTACCTATGTGTGTACACGTTTACAGGTAGACTTCGCGTGTGTGTACATGTGTGTGCACACACGTACATGTAGGAATGCATTGCGGGGTGCACATATGTATCTGGCCTGGCCCCCTGCAGCTTCCCGTGTAGGGTGGGGACGAGCATAGCTGAGGAGAGGCCCCCACGAGGGAGGCCCTACATTGTGTGCATGGGATGGGCTCTCAGCTCTGTGACCATCTCCGAGGGGGCTCCTTCTCTGCATGTCCTGTGAAGCTCTTCTTCCTCCACTCAGGGGCACCCACAGGACCAAGTGTTTTATCAGCAGCTGTAGTGCAGAGGTCAGGGTCACAGGGAGATGCCAGGAGAGCAGGGGTTGGGGGATATGGCTTTAGAATTGTGCTGCAGTCTAATTGTTGCTGAGCTTGTGCTTAAATTCACTTAATCCTCCAAGACTGTGCAGTAAAATGTTAGGAGAACCTTTGACCTGTAGGCCGTGGAGATACTAAGTGATGTGAGGTTCTGGGGGGTGGTTTGCTTAGAGCCCATGTTGAAGGGGCAGCTCAAGGGTGACTGAGGCACCAGGGGCAGGGCTGCCAGGGCAGCTGCCCATGTGTGGAGTGTGCCCCATGGGCCCTTGAGAGCCGGGTGCAGATTGGCCTCTGTGCACAGCCAGCAACAACCAGACCAGGGCAGCAGGGAGAGGTTCACTGGAGAACAGGTGGCCTGGGCAGTGGGAGCAGCTGGGAGTCCCCTCTGGTTCACGCACGTGCCCAAGTCCTGCCTTGAGCTGGCCTCACATCGCCGGTTGTCTACCTCATCCCGAATGCCCCCGACGGGCAGAGGCCAAGCAGTGCCCTCAGTTTAGCCCTGTGCCTTCCCTCCGTGCTGGCCGGAGGCCTGGCTGAGTGGCCTAACGCTGGCCCCAGCCCCAGGCTCTCCGTGGTGTCGGGCCCCCTGCTGCACCAGCTCTTTAGCACCTCCTGCCCACCCGTCCGGTCCAGGAGGACCCTCCTGGTCCCCGGTGCAGACCCTTACGGGTCCCGGGCTGGCCCCGCCCCCTCACAGCCCTGCCCCTCCCCAGGCTGTGTTTGACTGTGTGGTGAACTCCCTGAAGAACGTCCTCAACATCCTGATCGTCTACATGCTCTTCATGTTCATATTTGCTGTCATCGCGGTACAGCTCTTCAAGGGGAAGTTTTTCTACTGCACCGACGAGTCCAAGGAGCTGGAGCGGGACTGCAGGTAAACTGGGCCCCCTACTGTCCCCAGGGCCAGCCTGGGCCCGTCCTGCCTGCACGCCTCAGGGGGCTCAGTGCGGCCTCCCCTGGACGCCGTGTCAACCCTCAAGATCCAGGCTGGGCCCTAAGGTCGGGGCAGCCCCAGGGCTGAAGCCACTTCCTCATCACTGAGGCCTTGGGCCCCAGCTGAGCAGACAAGAGAAGTGCCCTCAGGGAGGGGCGGGGGGGAAGGCTGGTGCCCGTGTGAGCGCCATCCTAGACTTTGCACACAAAGGGAATCGTGTGCTCTGTGTGGCCCGCTGTACCCGACTCCCGCTGCTTCGGCGGTCAAGGTCTCTGCTGCTATGGCCCAAGTGGTCTCCCTCTCCTGACGGTTGGATGTCATTCCTTTTATCATCAAACCTCACTGAACGGATCTGCCTACCTGCTGGTGGACATTTGGGTTGTCCCCACGTTTGGGCTGCTGTGGTTACTGCTGCTTCGAATACATGTGCAACTTTTTCTGTGCACAGGTGCTCTCATTTTTCTCGAGGATAAGCCTGGAGGTGGGGTTGCTGGGCTGCGTGGTGATTCTCTTTGTCAGTTTCAGGAGCTGCCAAACTGTTTCCCACCAACAGTGTCTGAGGGTTCTGATTTCTTCACGGGCTTGCCAACACTGTTATTTTCCTTTTAAAAAATGTAATTATAGCCATCTTAGTGGGGATGAAGTGGTGTCTCATTGTGGTTTGATTTGCGTTTCCTTGATGATTCATGATGTAGAGCCTCTTTTCATGTGCATATTGATAATTTGTATGTCTTCTTTGCAAAAATATCTATTCAGGTCTTTTATCCGTTTTTAAAATTGAAATGTTCATCCATTGTATAACTGATTGTAATAGTTGTTAGTATAGTGCTGATAGAAAGCCCCTTATCAGACAGATGGTTTTCTGTCTTTAGTCCCATTTTGAGTGTTGATGATTTCCTTTGAAAAACAGAGCTTTCCATTTTGACAAAGTCCAATTTACCTATTTTTTCTGTGGCCCCCTATATTTTCTTCTAAGAGTCTTATAGAGTTACTACTTACATTTATGCCTTTGATCTATTTTGAGTTAATTTGTACACATGGGGTGAGATGGGGGTCCACATTCATATTCTCACCTGTAGATACTCAGTGGTTTCAGCACCATCTGATGAAGAGACCAGTCTTTCTCCCCTGAACGGACGACCCTTTTCAAAAGTTGGTTGACTGCAGACACGGGGGTTTGTTTAGATCCTTTGCCTTTGACCTCTGGCTCCCTCTGTGTTCCCACCCCCAGGGGCCAGTATTTGGACTACGAGAAGGAGGAGGTGGAAGCTCAGCCACGGCAGTGGAAGAAATACGACTTCCACTATGACAACGTGCTGTGGGCCCTGCTAACGCTGTTCACTGTGTCCACGGGCGAAGGGTGGCCCATGTGAGTGCTGCCTGGCTCCTCACGGCTGCTCGGCGAGAGAGGGGCAGCTGGGTGGGGAGCTCAGACTCTGCACCTGTCACTAAGCAGATACGCCCTAGGCTCTGTGCTTCCTGGTGAGAGGAGGCCCTCCCTCTGGGAGTGGGCAGCCTGGAGGAGGAGGAGAGTAAGCCCAGAGCACAGTATCATGAGCTCCTAAAAATCCCTGCTCAGTGGCAGGGCGCTGGAGGGAAGAGGAGCTGGCTGCTGGCCTCATTAAGCGGAGCCTGAAGGATGCATGTGTTCAGTGCCGCGCTGGATGGCAGGGGCTGCCTTTAGGGCCGAGAGGACCATCCCTCAGAAGGTAGGGGTGATGCTCTGCCAGGAGACTCTGCTGAACTCAGGGCTTCCTGACAACAGGTGAAGCAGGGTATGGGTAGGTGACCTGGTGTGAAATGGGAGAGAGCCGGGCAGCACAGGACTTCTGGGCCTCTCCCGCTTCTCCTTGTAGGGATAGGACCTCAGGCAGCCAAGGCCTCCTCCTGGAGGTCCCCAGCAGCCCTGAGTACAAGCCCTTTGGGAGGGGCAGCCTGCTGCTGGGAGACACGGCTCTCCTGGGGAGCAGGCCTGGCCGTGCATGGCACCACCCCAGCTCAGCCACAGAAGCCCTCCTGTGACGTGGGTCTTGTCTTTCCTGGGACCGTGTCCTCCTGGGCTCCCCTGATGTTTGGTGTTGGCTCTTGGCCCAGGGTGCTGAAACACTCGGTGGATGCCACCTACGAGGAGCAGGGCCCCAGCCCCGGGTTCCGCATGGAGCTGTCCATCTTCTATGTGGTCTACTTCGTGGTCTTCCCCTTCTTCTTTGTGAACATCTTTGTGGCCTTGATCATCATCACCTTCCAGGAGCAGGGGGACAAAGTCATGTCTGAGTGCAGCTTGGAGAAGAACGAGGTAGGACTCCCTGCCTTTCCATTTCCAGGCAGCTCCCTGGTGGGCAATGTGGTCAGGGCCCTTGGGCCTCCCTTCTGTGTGGGGACCACTGGCCAGCATGGGGTGGGGAGGGCTGCCTGGAGAAGGCCTTCTGTCATCGGGGCTCTGTGTGTGGCTGGGGGAGGGGGTGTGCAGGGGCTCGAAGGGGTCCAAGTTCTCACTTCTCCTTTCTCCCTCGCAGAGGGCTTGTATCGACTTCGCCATTAGCGCCAAACCCCTGACGCGGTACATGCCCCAGAACAAGCAGTCGTTCCAGTACAAGACGTGGACGTTCGTGGTCTCACCACCCTTTGAGTATTTCATCATGGCCATGATAGCCCTCAACACAGTGGTGCTGATGATGAAGGTGCGTGAGGCCTGCATGGTGGACTGCAGGCGCCCGTGGACACGGGGACTCGACTCTAGCCGGGGGGAGGGCCCGCTCCTCCTGGGGTGTTGGCAGCGGTGATACCACCCAGAGTGCTGGTCAGCTTGGGCTGCCTCCGCAACCCAGATTTCCTGGTTGTCCGTGGGCTGAGATCGTGAGAAGGTTCTGGAAGACACGGGGAGCAGGGAGGGCTGTCCCAGCGCGGCGGGTGTGTCTGCCCGCTGTGCTCTGACAGGAGGTCTTCATGAGCCTGGTGGGGTGGGTCAGGGCAGCTGAGCCCATGGCCAACAGCACCTCTTCCTTGGGCAGTTCTACGATGCGCCCTACGAGTACGAACTGATGTTGAAGTGTCTGAACATCGTGTTCACGTCCATGTTCTCCATGGAGTGTGTGCTCAAGGTCATCGCCTTTGGAGTGCTGGTATGTGCCTTAGCCCCTCCAGGCCTTCTGGTGTCTGTGTTCTGGCCACCCCTGTGTAGGGCATCTTTGAGTGTTCATTGTTTGGAGCTGGGATTCCCTGAACCCCCAGAGCACATATGACCCTGAGGGGGCCCAGGGAAGCGACTGCCGGGTTCTGCCCCACCTCTGCCCCCACCCTGTTCCTGGAGGGGAGGGGATGTGCAGCCTTGTGCTCCGCCCACCTGCCCACGAGGGAGCCCATGTATCCTCTGCTACCTTCTTGACGAGAGGCCACCTCCTACAGCTTGTCTGCAGAGCCTCCCCACCCCCGCCAGCCCAGCACTAACTGCCCTTCTTTCTCTCCAGAACTATTTCAGAGACGCCTGGAATGTCTTTGACTTTGTCACTGTGTTGGGAAGTATTACTGATATTTTAGTAACAGAGATTGCGGTGAGTAGCTCTCCTGCCCCTGCAGGCCCTGAGCGGTCTCCCCACTGTGCCTCCAGGCCTGGGGGTTAGCTCCTCCTCAGAGGATGCTTCCCCACGAAGCTCCTCCCCAGAGGCGAGTTTGGGGGCTGGGTGTCCTGTAGGCACATGCTTTATCTTGGGTAAGAAATTGGTTCCCAGAAGGTCTTCCAGGCTGATGGCTGGAGAATCACTGGGAGTGTAAGTGACCAGGAAGATAAGGATCTTGTAATTTCGTATGTGTCTAGTACGGATGCACCTGACAACTGGTTCCAAAAAGATACAACTAAAGCCAAGAAGGATTTGGAGTATTTTAAAATATCAGGTTTGTTTTACATACGTGTGTGTGTGTGCACACGCACACATGCTGGAGATTCTAGTTCTTACTAAAATGCATGGATTATATCTGAAAACTGACTGAGGGCTAGAGCATGAACATGTCTCAACAAACTTGAAATAATCTGAGTCATAAGCGGTGTTCTTCAAGCACAACAGATCGATAGGATCAAAGATAAGAACATCTCTATCAACGTTTCTTATGTTCAATTCCCTAGGAACAGACGCTGAGATGAGGGTTCTTGTAAAAGTTATTTTTTGGGACATGTTCCGAGGCAGAACCGCGGGGAGAGCTTTGGGGAGGTGGGTGGGGAGAGAAGAACCACAGGGGCTGAGGCTCCAGCTCCATGTCGGGTGAGCTTCGGAGTTCTGTGCCCACCAGGTCTCGGCTAAAGGCTTGCCTGGGGTGTGGATTCCCAGGTACCCGAGTGCCCTGAAGCAGGTAAAGCAGGCTCCCGCAGCCTGTGCTGCTGGGCCTAAGGGCCACATGCAGGGTGGGGGCATCTGCTTGCAGCCCTGGCCCCACCCGGCTCTGCCTACTCTTCATGTCGGGTCCTGTCTCTGGCTTCAGATGGTGCTGGTCATGACCTCAGGGAGGAGGGAGTTGATGGGAGGAGGAACAGGGTGCCTACGGTTGTCACGGGGACCCACGTCATCTTGGGATCTTTGCTGTGGCCAGCCCTCTGCTGCTCTGGTTGCTGGTCATACCAAGTGAGCCAGCGTTCATGCTGTACCGCCAAGGCCCTGCTTGCTGTGCCCTGTGGTGGCTCTAGCTGCTATGATGGTGCAGGCACAGTTCAGACTGGTCCAAGAAACTTCTAGAAAGGCCCCTGGGAGCCCCCTGATTTCCAGACAGACTTCTCCCTGCCCCACGCAAGGGCAGCTCTGCCCTTCACACCTTGGCTGTGAAGAGCCCAGAGTCACAGGAGCCAGGGTGGCCTCCTGGGTCCCACACAGGAAGCTGTCTCCACCTGTTTGAGTCTGGACTCCTAGATGTGCCTCACTTGAGTTTGTGGGATGGTGGCGCAAAGTCCCCCTGGGCTCCTGTGGGTGACAGGGCCCACCTCTACTTTGGGCCCTTGTTTCCCAAATCCATGCATGTTTTCAGGTTGGGCACCCAGTATGTCTATCGGCCGCCCACTCCTCTTGAAGGACAGCTCCGCCATCCCAGTGTCTTTTCTGTGCCTGCGAGAGGCTGTCCCGGCGTTTCACCCGGCCGACACCTGAGTGATGTGGAGGCTGACATGCTAGCGGGTCCTGGGTCTCTCGCCCTGTTGGCCCTCCTTTCTCCTCTAAGTGGATGTCGTGTGGAATCTCCTTCTGGTACATCTCTGACGCTAGTGCATCAGCCAAGGCAGGCCTGACCCGAGATGTGAGTGGTCCCTGTGGAGACCCATCACTGCTGTTTCCAGGGGAGAGTTTCCCACAAAGTGACTGCTGGCAGCACCAAGTATGGCTCTCCTTAGAGGCCTGCAGGTGGCCTCTGCTTGCAATGGGCAGGTGTTCAGTAGTGGCTGTGGCTGTATTCGCTTTGCTGAGGAGGAGCCTGGCTGTCGGGCCCAGGCACAGGCTTCCCCCAGCTGTCTCAGTCCCTGCCTCTGTGGGTCTGCCGTGTGAGTGGGGCTGGGGACGGAGGCCTGCTGCCATCGTCGGCCAGTGCGTCCAGGGTGCGTGGGTTTTAGTGCCTCTGTGGCTGTGGGTGCCGGGGTGGTGTTCACATAGGACACATAGTGTCCGTTCCCAGGTCCAGCCGGTGCCTCTGCCCCAAACCTTGTTCCCTCCAGAGGCCTGAGCAAGCTGGAGTCCTTGCCTTATCACAGACAACTTCTCCCTACACACACACACACACACACACACACAAACACACACACACACGTACCCATGCCATGGTAGATTGCGCACACCACTCAGAGCTCTGCCTCACACTGTCTCTTGGGCAGCCCTGCCTGGGGCTCTACTGAGGGCTGTACTAGTATATCAAGCCAGTCCCTCCATAACCAGGTTTTGAGTTTTACGGCCCAGTTTTAGTGACCATCCCACGATGTGCTGGGAAAGGGTGACCTGAGAAGAGACTGGTGTGACAGAGGCGAGAGGCTGGCTGGGCCTTCCTGTCATGTGACTGTGGCCTCTAGACTTGCTGCCGTGTGGCCCCAGATATGGCATGTCCATTGTGCCCCAGGCTGTTGCTGGGCCTGCAGCACATGACTCGTGAGGGCAACTTTGGTGCCATAGATACGGCGTCTCATGGTCAGACAGTCTCTGTAGGACCTTGTAGCCAGGCATGACATCTCTGCAGATGATGTGAATCTTTGCTCCAGGAGCCTGCTGCTGCTGCTGCTGCTAAGTCGCTTCAGTCGTGTCCGACTCTGTGCAACCCCATAGACAGCAGCCCACCAGGCTCCCCCATCCCTGGGATTCTCCAGGCAAGAACACTGGAATGGGTTGCCATTTCCTTCTCCAATGCACGAAAGTGAAAAGTGAAAGTGAAGTCACTCAGTCCTGTCTGACTCTTAGCGACCCCATGGACTGCAGCCCACCAGGCTCCTCCGTCCATGGGATTTTCCAGGCAAGAGTACTGGAGTGGGGTGCCATTGCCAGGAGCCTAGGTGACTATATTGACTTTCATGTGGGGACTTCGAGGGCCCCACACAAGTGTTTATCTCCCACAGATATTCCTAGCACCATGGGGCCTGCTGGGGCTTGTGGCCCAAGTGGCAGGCTCCTGACACTGCAGTGTGGACCTGCTAGAGAGCCTTCTCTTGCTCTGAAACCTGCTGCTTTGAGTCACCTGATAAATGGAAGCAGCGGTCTTTCCTTAGTTGGGCCTGCTATCTCCAGGACACACAGAGTCTTCCAAGAGTAGGAGGCGTGAGGTCCAGTGGGGTCCATGTTCAGGCATGGCTCACACCACTGGATTATAACACTCTTGTACACTAGATTTCCACCTCAAACATGGGGAAAGGCCATTTCAATGCTAAATATGTTCTAGAGAATAGAAGAGGGAACATTTCCTAACTAGTTGTATGAGGCTACATCATACAATGTAGCCTTGAATCTTGACATCAAAAATTTTAAGAAGAGTGTAAGAAAGGAAGATCATAATCCATACTCACTCATTAACATAGATGCAGAATTCAAAACAGCATGTAAGCAAGCCAGATCCCGCAGTGTCCAGGAAGAAGTGCAGTCAGGTTTATCCCAGGAACACCAGATTCCACAACAGAAAGTCCATCTCTGTAATTTACATGAACAGGTCAAAGGACACTGTTAATAAGCCTGTCACAGATGCAGAAAAGATACTCAATAAAATTCAGATTTTATTCGTGATGAAAACGATTAGCATGTGTTACCTTGATGAAGAGCATTCACCAAGAAGCCCTATGCAAATATCTACAGTGGTGAAATTTGGAAAGAATTCCCTTTAAAATCAGAAAAGGACAATGATGTCTGTAACCACTACTTCTTTTCAACATTGAACAATATATCAACAGTTCAGTAAGTTGTGTGTCAGCTTCATAAGAACAGATTTTTGTCTGCTTTGCTCACTGCTGATTCCAGTGCTTAAAATAGTGCCTGGCAGTGTGCAGGCGTTCGTAAGTACTTGCCGAATGAATAAGACAGAAAAACAAAGGGAATGCTTAAGTTTCAGAAGGGGACTACGTAAACTGCCATTAGTCGAAGAAGACGTATCATCTGTGGATGAAATCTAGGATAATCTAAAACTAATTGAATGTGAGGTTGCTCAAGAGAGTGCATTGTATTTCGTTACAACATCAGCACTCCTGACGATAAACCTAACAAGGTGTGTGTGCGAGATCTCTTTGTGCAAAATTATTAAACGAAGACCTGCATAGATGGAGGTGTATGTCATGTTAATAAGTAGTGTCAGTGTCATAGAGATGGCGATTTTCCCCAGTTGATCTATAGATTCAATGCAATTTCAATAAAAATACCAATTATTTTGCTTTTCTTTTTGTTTGTCTCTTTTTATGCAGTTTGGCAAGTTGTTTTTAGCATTTGTAAGAAAGAGAAAGGCTCACAAATGGCCAAGATACTTGAGAAGAAGGTGCTCCTGGGGGGCTGTGGTGGGGAGGCTGCTGCTGACAGTGAGGAGACATCCTGGGAAGTTGTAGCAGTTAAAACAGTGTGGTGTTGGCATAGGCATAGCTCAAGAGCCTGGACACGGACTTGGTTGTATTTGGAAACTTGGTGTGTGACTCACTGTGGGCGTAACTGATGAACAACACAGGGGAAAAGAGACGTTGGATCTTGGTTCATACATTCACGAAAATGCGGCAAATGGGTGAAAAAACGTAAGTGTAAGAGACAAAACTTTAACAGTCTTAGAAGAAAATACAAGAGATTATCTTTAAGACCTTGAGATAGGGATGCTTTGTTAAGCAAAATATATGTAAAGTACCAGCCATAACTGGAAAAGATTGTATAAAATAAAGTTTTTGTTTATCAAAAGGAGGAATGCCGATCCGTGAAGAGGGAAAGGACGGTCACATCACACTCCTTCACGTATGTGTGTTAAGACACTTACTTGTGCAGTGCCTGTGGTGTGCTCAGCACTGTCCTAAGTGCTGGGACGAAAGGTGCAACTCTGTTTCATCCTAGTGGGCAGGACTCACAGTGCCAGTGACGGTGGGAAGACAGAGCAGAGCGCGTGAGGACTGGGTGCTTGTGTGTCATGAGGCGCAGCTCCAGGCAGCGAGCTGGGCTCACGCGGAGGTGGAGCCGGTCAGAGCTGCGGGCAGCAGAGGCCCCCTCAGGGCTGAGGGGGTGGGCACGCTGGCTGCACAGGGAAGGCTGTGCAGTCAGTAGAGCTTGGCTTTTCTTCTGAGTGCGATGGGAGGACTTGGAGGCTTTGTGAGGAGCGACACTGTCTGGCTTTTAAGGCCACAGCCCTGGTGGCTCTGTCGAGAAGTGTGTGCAGGTGCAAGCAGAGGCTGTTTTAGCTGGATTGTCCTAGAAACAGACCTGAGACAGGGTGTGGTTCAAGTTGTTATCTGGAAGCGAGTGGGAAGGAAGGTGGGGCAGCTCGTGGAAGATGCTGGCAGGTCAGCTGCTGTTATATCCCTGGGCATCCCCACCAGGCATTGTCTGCCACAGGTAGAGAGGGCCAAACAATCAGCCTGTATTGGGCTTCCCTGGTAACGAATCTACGTGCCAATGAAGGAGACCCGGGTTCAATCCCAGGAAGATTCCCTGAGAAGAAAATGGCAACCGACTCCAGTATTCTTGCCTGGAAAGTCCCACGGGCAGAGGAGCCAGGCGGGCTGCTGTCCATGGGGTGGCAAAGAGTTGGATATGACTTAGTGACTGAATAACAACTCATCATTTATTGACGTTAGGCTGTAGGCCTTGTGTCCTGGCCTGGAAAAGCTTTCAGGAACAAAGATATAAGCTGTGACAACTGGATATTGGGCCACAGAAGATGTGTATGTGGCCCAGCATTACTGCCATGAGCCAGGAGTGGAGCTGGGGAGCTGGGGTGCAGTGAGACATGGTCAAGTTCTGGGTGTAACTTCAAGGTAGAGCTGTAGATGAATCAGATGGGAGTGTGAGAGATGAAGCAAGGATGGCATCAGAATTTTTTTCTGAGCACTTGGAGAAGTGGTCGGTCTTTCATTGAAAAGGGAGAAAATTGTGAGGAACAGGTTTTCTGATGACCGTCTGGCTGCACTTTATCCGTGTTAGAGTTCAGTCCGGCTGCCCTCCCTGGAGTCGTCCATGGGCAGCCAGAGGAGACTCGGGCCAATAATGTAAGGCTGGGAATTGTGAGCCTGTAAGATGAGATGGTGTGAGATCCACGGGAGCAAAGAGTGTGAGGCCAGTACGTGGTGACCAGGGCTGGAGGGCAGAGGCCTTCCAGACCCCAGGGGAGGTTAGTGTCCAGAGTGTGCGAGGCTCTTCTGTGAGCCCAATGCATCTTACAGAGCAGAAGACACACCACGGAAAGATGCTCAACCTTATTTGTAATCAAAGAAATGCAAAGTGAAACAGCACCGAGATGCCATTTCATAGTTACTGGTTTGTCAAACAGAAATTCCGACGTGGCCAGCGGTGGGTGAGGATGTGGGTGCTGCTGCTGGGTGTCTGGGGAGGTCGGGCACATCTGTAGCTACAGCCTCCAAGGTACAGGTGTGCAGGGTGCCTGAGCAGATGAGCCTGGAGACGTTGTTCACTCTGATGTTCATGGCAGTGTCTGCAGTGGCAGCAGAAGTGGTTTGTGGACACAGTGAATGAAATCTTCATCAGGAGGACGCCTCTCAAATTGACATTTGCTCAGAGTCAGAGCACAAGTTCACCCAAGCCCACGAGGGCTACATACAGTCTAATCCCATCACAGAGTTAAGAAAAGACAAGTATAGCTCATTTTAAGAGTTTGAGCTAAAACAGTAAAGAAAAGCAATTATTAACAATAATTAAGTGTAGTTACTACATCTTGTGGAGGGGGGCATGGCAACCTACTCCAGTATTCCTGCCTGGAGAACCCCCAGGGATGGAGGAGCCTGGTGGGCTACAATCCATGGGGATCGCAGAGTCAGACACAACTGAGCGACTAAGCACAACTACATCTGGGGAAGAGAGAGACAGGAAGGGCTTTCAGAGGAATGGTGACATTCTGGTTTTTAAGCTGGATAATGAATATATGGATGATTTATCATCTTTATTTAAAAAACATGTGTGTATATATATAATTACACGTATTCTTTTGTTTACATGAGATGTTTCATGGTGTTGAGAAGTTAATGATCTGAACAATCCAGGCTGAGAGCTGCCATTTTAACAAAAAAAAATCAAGGGTGTTTGTTGTACTAGCTGTTGGCCTTGCAGTACGGTCTGGGTGCTGCCCGTTCACTGTGGGCTTCCCGCTCAGAAACGGTTCCCCTGTGTGCTCTGCTTCCCTGGACACAGGAATCTTTATTCCCCTGGAAAAAAGGATCCGAACACTGGGCTTCCGACTGCAAGGGCACAGTCCCGGGGGTTTGGGCACGTGTGTGCCTCGTCAGCAGGGGGTGGAGGCTCAGGTGGCTAATGTCATCGACGTGCTGTCTCCCAGGGATGCCTCTCCAGAGAGAGGCCCCTCAGCTGCTGGACTCTTGAGGGGCAGCTTGCAGATGTTTGAGACCCTCCAGGGCAGCCTCCCTCAATCCTGCACACCCAGCAGTTCTGGTGGGAGTGTTCAGAATCCGCCTGGTCTCAAAGCTCAGCTGCCCAGCTGCTAGTGATTTCCGAGGGCAGTCTTCTTGCTGCTCTGCCTGGAGGAGGGAAGAGGAAAGCAAGCCGCCCTGTGGGTTTCCGTGTTGCTTCTCTTTCTCCATTTGTAGTCACTTCATCTGTTACTTTGTGGATGCACTTTTTTTTTCCTGAGGCAAAAATATGAGTGTCAGTTCCCACTCCCAACTTAAAAGTCGCATAGAGCAATAGTCTTAATAACCAGGGTCGCATAGAGAAAGTGCTCCAAACAAGCATGAAACTGACATTGATTTCTTTGCCTGGAATAAAAAAATAAGTGTCTGTGAGTCATCTTTGGATTTGCATTACAAACAGAAATGCAAATGACGCCTCTGTCTGCGTAACCTACAGATTTCAAAAATGTGTTTTGATTTGGTTCATTTTTAAGCAAAATATGCAGTTTACCAAAATCCTAAAAATTTCCAGTGAAGTATTCAGAGTTTGAGTTTTTGCTTGTGTTGATGACTCATTTTCTCTTTTGTTTTCTGTTTTTGTTCTTGATTTACCTTAACCTACCTGCTGACTCACGCCACCCAACATACAATGCGAAAACCATGTCTCCGTCTGTATGTTGCGCGCCTGCTGCTCAAACATCCCAATTTGTAAATAACACGCAAATATCCATCCATGAAAACATCACATATAGGAAACGGTTGGTTTCATGACTTATACAGTTCTTAAAGCTCTTTGTTTTGCTTGCTCTGCTCTCCTTTTCCTCTGCTTCCTGTCACCCTCACCGCCGCCCTCCTGTGCTCAGAGCCCAGCTGTACCCGCCCCCTCTGGCCTCTAGTGCGCTCTCCCTGGCTCCTGGCCTTCTGAGGGCCCTCAGGGGCCACTTGATCACAGGAACTGGCCTTGGGCCAAGAGAGGAGATAGGGGCTTCTGAGAGAGAGGCAGGTAAGTGTCGAGACTGAGTCAGCATTGGGGGTGGGGGTTGCTGGGTGCGAGGTTGGACCTGCTCCCTGTAAAGTCCGCGGTTTCTGCTGCAGAGTCATCTCCCTTCTGCTCTACCTCTGTTGGCCAGCAGACCAAGTGGGCTTGGGTCCACCTCTGACGAAGTCTCCTGTTGGGTCCTTCCTGGACAGACCTTATGTGGAGGCCTGGCTGGGGGGCACGCACCTTGGGGGATGGTCCTGACTGAGTAGGAAGAGGGCCTTTGCCCCAGGAGGCAGCAGAGAGCTGGGCCTCCATCCAGCACCATGGATTCCCGTGTGCCCTGGTCAGCGAGCTTGTGTGGAGCCCATGTAAGTGGGGTGGACAGGGCCTCCTTCCGGGTCTGAGGACAATCTGAGGGAGAGTGGGGACGCTGGAGCAGACTGAGCCGAGGCCTCGGCTGGAAGTTCATGCAAAGAGCAAATGTTTCAGGTTCCTGAACAGAAGGTGAATGTGGTAAAGCGTTTCACAATCAGCAGAAAAGCTTGAGTTTTGAGAAAAAGACATTTAAGCCGCACAAGTACCAGGCTGCATCTTTAGCGCAGGCTCTGCTGGTGTCGTCAGGCCTCCGCTCAGCCCTTCCTGCCGCCCCCGAGCAGGCCCCTCGGGCTTACTCCTTTTCTCTCTGTCTTTCCTCCTGTCTCCCCCATCATCAGTCCCCTTGAGAATGAAGCTGAGTAGGAAAGCAGCTTGTTCCCCGTGCGGCTGCACCTCCTCCCCAGCACGTGTGGGGCCCCCGGCACCTGTGCACAGTCTGAGGGGGAGCCCCTCATTCTGCTGCGAGTCTGCCCAGACGCAATGATGCGCTTGGACACAGGAGGTGAGGGCCTTGGCCTGGGGTCCACTTACCTTTGTGGCTCCCATCTCAGTTTTCTCAATGATTCCTCACCCCCAGGCGTGACGTCCTAACACCGCCACCGTGGGGAGGAGGAAGCAGGTGCTCAGTGGAGCTGGGGACCAGTGTCCCCTCAGTGTAAAGCAGCTGCCGCATTGAGGGGTGCAGCGTTGACCTTTCTGGCTCAGAGGCAGGGGTGATAAGGGGGCCCTGACTTGAAAGTCGCTGTGTCTACTCCAGGCTACAGCAGAAACCGTGGACTCTGGGGGTGGGGAGGGTTGTGTCCACCTCCAGGGGTCGGCTGAGGCCAGGGGTGGCCGTGCTCAGCCGTGGGGAGGCCACCGTGTGCTTGCTGCCCCCACTGTCCAGCATGCGGCCCGCTTGGTGGTGTCTGGTGGCTCGGGCCCTGGGTGCAGCCATGATGTGCTCAGGCCATCACACTGCTTGCGGCATCTGTAGCTGCCTCACCATCCTCCTTCATGACTGTCTAGGGCTGTCTGTCTGTTGGCACCCCACCCTCTCCTAGGTGCCTACTGGAGCCCCGAGGAGAAAGTCTGGGAGGATGGGTGGGGCCTGGGTGTCAGTGGGAAGTGTTATGTGACTGAGCTCTGTGTCCAGGGACTTGAATGGACAGCACCTTCCTCTGTCTGCTCTGGTATCCGTCCCTTCTTTATTACCCAGAAGACTATTTCCTCCCACTATTTTCAGGAGATCATCTTGTCTGTGCCAATTGCCTGAGCAAATTGCTTTTGTCCTGGCCCCTCCAGGTGCACATGCGCAGGTGGTTTCAAAATGAAGAAGCCTGAGGAGGCAGCCCCTCACCCTTGCTGGGCTTCATTGTCCTGTACAAAGGGCTCCCTGACACCCTAAAAGTTCCCCCTTCCAACCTCCTGAGATCACTGGCTCACCTGAGAGTCCTCAAGGCCCAGGGGACTCAGATAGAGAGTGTGGATGTATCTCATCTACCCTGTCTGCCCTGAGGGTCTCTTTCCCCAGCTCGAGCTAGTGAGGGAGCTGCAGGCAAATGAGAACCCCCTCCAGGATCACGTCCCGAGGTCAACTCTGCCTTCTTGCTGATCTGGACCACAGTCAGCCCTTCTGTGCCTGTGAACTGCCCTGTCCCCCTGTGGAATTGTCTAAAACTCAGCACCACCACCCAGGGTAACTTATGTCCCTCACCAGCACAGTCCAGAGTCCCAGGTGGAAGTGAAGAAGCCAGCCCCTGAGATGAGGCAAGCAAGGGGTGGAGTGAGGCCTGTCCCCCGACAGACACCTCGTCCTAGCCAAGATCAGATGGGCAGCCCTGGAGCGGGACGCCGTTCCTCCCAGACCCTGCCACCTCCTGCACGTGCTCACCGTGGCTGCTGCCTCATTCAACACCTGCTCTCTTTTCTCTGTGTCTGACCACTGAATCTGGCAACACAATGTATCTAGCCTGAGCTGCTTGCGTATTTTAAAACAGCAAAGTGTGAGGAAGCTGCTCTCAGGCTGCGTGTGGGTGGGCAGAAGAGGGCACCTGGTCTCTAAGCAGGCAGGGCAAGAAGCCCCCCGTGCCCATGAGCACCCCTTTCTACTCAGGGACACTGCCCAGAGCCGGGCCCCCTGAAAGGGATGTGCCAGGGATTCGGGTGCCCTTGAGCCAGGGTGGAAGCGTTACTCCCGGGTCATCCGTGGAGCCCAGAGATTATCGGTTTGCTCTGTGCTTGACTTTAGACCCTCTGGATGAGGGCGTGCTGTGAGACATCTCGGGTTCTCTGGAGCAGAGACTGGTCTGGGGGCTACGGAGGGGGCTTCTCGGGTGGCAGCAGCGGGGCCGCCACCACCTACAGCTCCTGTCAAGACTTGTCCGCAGGTCCCTGCCTGGCCCCAGAGGACGTGTCCGCCCCTCTGCTGGGCCCCGGGTGGCAGGGCCTTGCTGGCATGTGGGAGACAAGGGCATGGCCCTCGAGTCTGAGGAGAGGCAGCCCCGCCCAGTCCCTGGGCTGCTCAGCTGTGTCCTGAGAGGCGGTCAGTGTCGGAGGCCTGGCTGCGGGCAGCCTCCCGTTCCCCCTGGCAGCAGGGAGCTGCTTCACAGGACTCATCTGTCCCTCCCTGTGGAGGGAGTGTCTCTGATTTGCTGCATGAGAAGTTGTTTGCAATGACAAGCTTTACTTCTGGAAGATTTTCTGGTGGCTGATTGCTGCTTAGACTGTGAAGCAGTGACTTTTTGTTTCAGTCTCTCTCTTCACCTGCTTTTCTTTGGGACACAGTGACTTGGGGAGGTGGGTGGGGAGCAGCCTCCCTGTGCCTGTGGGAGGCTGGTTTCTGAAGGTCAGAGCACAACCTCTTTTCCCTGCAGAACAACTTCATCAACCTCAGCTTCCTCCGCCTCTTCCGTGCTGCCCGACTCATCAAGCTGCTCCGCCAAGGCTACACCATCCGCATTCTGCTCTGGACCTTCGTCCAGTCCTTCAAGGTGAGGCTGGGCGTAGCCAGGCGGGGCCTGACCTCTCCCTCGTTGTGCCGGTGGGGGAGCTTCTGCCCTACCGCCCTGGCACTCTCCTTGGGAAGACCAGGGTGGGTGCCACCCCTCCCATGGCCCCCGTTGTTCCTGTGAGTTTGTAAGGACACTTTTAGTTTTACAGAGAGTATCTTGTTTATGCTCACAAAGGGCTGAAGTGGCTTTTATGACTTGGTTTGTAAATGAAGATGATGGGCACTTGGTGAAGGGGCTTGGTGGTCACTGGGGCTGGGTCTGAGGTCAGCTAAGGCTGGTGCTGCCCGGAGACCCAGCCAGTGTCCACTCTCTGGATGTGGTGCAGGCAAGGGGGCTGATGGCTCTCCTGGCGCTGAGCCGGCCTCCTTGTGTCTCTGCAGGCCCTGCCCTATGTGTGCCTGCTCATCGCCATGCTGTTCTTCATCTACGCCATCATCGGCATGCAGGTGGGTGTGTGCAGGGCCATCGCATGACAGCAGGGACTGGTTGGCACTCAGCAGTGTTTCTATGAGCCAGGTGCCAGTCTAAGCACTTTATGAACTTAATTCTTAGAAAGACTGTTCTGTAGCTGAGGCCAGGCATTGCCACCCTTTGTGGGCAGATGTGCGGCCCTCCTCTTGTGTGGAGTCCTGCTGGTCTGTGTCTGGGCACCGGTGGGCACGGTTGCCTGGGTGCTGGGCTCGCACAGTGAGGAGTGTTTGAGCACATCTGCATGGCCTGGGCGGCCTGCGCCGCAGCAGCTGGTCGTGCCTTTCACCCAGGAGCACTTCTGAAGGATGTAGGGATGGGAGGTGGTCTCAAATGTTAATTTGTGGTAGGAGGAGACAGTGTCTAAAAGGTTAGCTGAAAACTGATTTTTAAACTCTATTTTCAGAGATTGAAAGTTCTCTTGCTTGAACTTTACTGAGATCTGATGTTATTTAAAACAAATATATGTTTTTCATGCTTTGGTCTATGGACATACAAAAACACAGCCCAGTGATCTTTGTTTTTGATGGATATATGATAATTCATAAATTTTCAGCTGGATTCCAGATTTTAAGCTGCTTAGAGTGAGGGGCTTATTTGCATTTCTAACCCTGAAAGAAAGAAATTAAAATGGGTACAAAGCCCATTGTTGTGTTTGCACAAAAATGTTAAAAAAAACTTTCAAGTGATCTATCAGAGTATCAGTATAGTTACTGTTTTGGGGTCATTGATGAGAGAGTGAATTTTAAAATGATTCCTTCCTTTTGTCTAGCAGAGCCCACCGAAACTTAGCTCTGGGCCCCACTTTTTACTGGTTATGCTGTTTGGTCCTGGACAGGCTCAGAGCCAGAGCCCGTGCAGACCGGGCTGTGGGACAGTGGCATGTTAGACTTGCCAGGCACTTCCTCTTCCCTGGAAGTGAAGGCGCAGATGCCGCGGGGGCCAGACACCCGGGCCCTGTACCCAGCAGCAGTACTGGCAGCTCTGTCGGGGTCTCTGGGTGAGGGCGGTCCCAGCCCGTGTGGCCCCCACTGCACGCCCACAGCCTCCTGCCTGGCCATGGCTCCTAAGGACCCAGCGCACTGGTCTGCAGTGCTGTCTGCCTTCCTCTCCACTGCAGGTGTTTGGAAACATTGCTCTGGATGACGACACCAGCATCAACCGTCACAATAACTTTCGGACATTTCTTCAGGCCTTGATGCTGCTCTTCAGGTGTGTTGTGGGAGGTGGAGGTGGGTCCAGAATCAGAGGTTCCTCCTCAGTGTGTTGTATAGAGGCAGGTCCAGGCTCAGGGACCCTTCATTCGAGATGGGCCCCACCCTCCACTCCTCGTCACACTGGCTTCTCTATGGTGGGCCTTTCCAGTTTCTCCTCCCTTTCTGCTTGTCCTTCCTTAATGGCTCCTGGGCCTGACGGGAGGCCCCCGAAGCAGTCAGTCTGAGACCCCTGGGCTGGGCTGGCTTGCCTACCTTGTCTCTGCTGCCCAGTGAGGTCTTGAAGCACAGGTGTCAAAAGAGCCTTTCTTGGTGTGCCAGCCCCAAGCTTCCCATCAGCTTGCCTTAGTGATTTCAGGGATCTCTGGGATCAGGAAAAGCGGGCAGCAGAGAGCTGCTGTCGACAGGGTGCACCCGCTCAGTGGCCCAAGGGACCAACCGGCCAGACATGTGGGTCTGAGGGCAGCTCCATCCGCCTCTGTTGCTCACAGTGGCTGCAGTTCCCACGGCTCCAGGGTGCAGTCAAGGGGTGCACCAGGGCAGGGCCTTGAGGAGCACCGACTTGTGTCAGCTCAGAGGCCTCCCTGCAAAGGTGTATGGGGGATGGCTCCCTAGCCATTTCTCTGAGGCATGGACACACGTGGACTGTGGCTGTCCACCGCCCTGATGTAAGAAGGCACTCGTGGGTAGAGCCCAGACGGTCGAATGTGTCTCCTTCGTTCACTGTGATCCTCAGGGAGGGCGGAAATGTGGTCTCTCTAATAATTTATGATGAGGGGCCTCATAATAAATTAATATTTAATTAATAAATAAACAGCAGACCCCACCTTGGGCCCCTTCCTGAGGTTTCCCTGCTATGTCCACTTTTGGGGACACCCAGCTCAGCTGACCCTATGCAGATGTATTTGGCGGGGTGTGGGAATTCATTTTTTGGAGGGTGAGCTCAGCCCAGGCCTGCTTCACTGAGCTGCCTGGAGAGAGTTTCTGACTTACTCTTTGCATCAGACAAACAGGATCCTTAGGCTGACACTTCCCCGAGTAGTGTCATTTCTCCAGACTTTAGTTCTTACATGCACTTTATTTCTTTGTTTATTAATATCCTGCTTCATGTCACAAGATATATGAAGCCAGCCTTGATTTTAAACCTTTGATCTCAAAGACCTCTGTTCCTTCCTCATCACATGGGCACCCTCATCATTCAGGCTTGGCACAGGCTGAACCAGCCACTGTCAGTGGGGAGTGGACCCAGCTTCTGCCCAGGACTGACCACACAGAGGCATGCTGGGCCACCTGCAAGTCCGATGCACATCTGGCCCCTGTGCTGGCTTCATGCACAGGAGCAGAAGGCCACGCAGGCGGGCTTCTGCAGTAGCTGCTCAGGCTTGAGGGTTCCTGATGTGCTCCAGAAACAGTAGAGGCAGGGGTGGCTGCAGTAGAGTGAATGGGGACCGTGGTAGGGGATGAGGCGGCTGCAGACCCACAGAGCTCTGGGCAGTCATGTAGGGGTCACTGGGGAGGTCTCTGATCTGATCTGGGCTACTGGGCGGGGGAACATCCAGTTAACCAGCTGTTGCTGCAGCTCAGAAGCGGTTGTTGCTCAGCCCAGGGAGGTAGGGGTAGTAAGAGCCTGGCTGGTTTTGAAGGCAGGTCAAGATGTGGTGAGAGAGAGAAGGCAAGGATGACTCCCAAGTCTCTGGCCTGAGCACTGGGAAGGATGGAGTCACTGTGTCCTGAACCCAAGAGGACTGGTGGCACATGCTGGGGAGGAGATCAGAGGCCGCGGAGGGGGCTCCCCATGGTGCTGACTTCGGGGCCATGATTGCTTTCCTGTAACACGTGCTTTCCCACATAGCATCAACTTGAAAATCTAATGCCAGAGGTTTCTTTTTAAGAATCAGCATCTGTTACCCAGACCTAACACCTATGCAGGATCCCTGTGGGAGGGAACGCAGTTCTCCTAAATTCCTGGGCTTCCTTCCCGGCCAGTCCTGGGCCTTCCCTCCTGGCCTCACGCTCTGCCCTCCTCTCAGGAGTGCCACCGGGGAGGCCTGGCATGAGATCATGCTGTCCTGCCTCAGCAGTCGGGCCTGTGATGAGCTCGCCAATGCCACGGAGTGTGGGAGTGACTTCGCCTACTTCTACTTTGTCTCCTTCATCTTCCTTTGCTCCTTTCTGGTGAGTCCTGGACCCTGTGCACACCCCATTGCCACTTCTGCCTGTCTCAGACCAACCTGAGTCCCCCTGCTCTCTTGCTGACATCTGATTTTGACCCATGATGCATGAAAGCTGATTCCATGTTGATGGTCCTTGTTTCCCTGGGGATGAGGACCACGTTAATCCTGAAAGGACCCACTGAGTAATGAGCTCCTGTGGGCCTGCCTTTACTCCCGTGGAAAGGGCCTTGCATTTCTGTGGTGCACTGTCCCTCAGTTCTCAGCTAGAAGGACTTGCACCGTGGTGGCGAGGATACAGGTGCCAGCACTCCAGCCAGCCTGCCTGTGCCTGATGCGGTTCAGGAAACTCATGGGGTCAGGCTGGAGGTGTCCGCGGGCCACATCACAGTGAGTGGACTTTATCACGAGTCAGCAGAAGCCTCTGGGAGATGATGCACAGTGACATCGTCTGCTTGACATCTTAAAACCTCACTCTGGCTTCTGGTCAGGAGAGGCTGTGTGCGGCCAGGAGCTGATTGGAAGTGACAGTTGGAGAAGGGAGGGTGAGAAGGAAGCTGTGTGACGGGGGCCGCCCTGTACAGGCAGAGCTTACGTGACTGGTGACTGAACATGGGCATGAGAGAAAGAGGGGAGAGAGCTGTGTTCTGGGGCTTGCTGGGGTGAGGCAGTGAATGATATTCCCCCGGGTGGAAGGCTGGGGAGCTGCGGGTGTGGTGGGCGGGGAGGCAGTGGAGGCGCGGGGGAGCCTCTGGCTGGAGATGTAAGTTCGCTGTCTTTAGTGTTTGGTGTATCAGTCAGGCTGGATGATACCCTTGAGGTCCCTGTGTGGTCCAGAGACCCGCGACTTAAGCATCACCTGAGCACTTGTTAGAAATTCAGATTCCTGGGTCCCTTCTAAGACTTACCGTACTGGACTCTTTGGGAGAGGGACCCAAGAGTCTGAGTTCTAACGATCTCCCAGGTGCTTCGACTCCCTCCCATACATATACTTTGCTATGCACTTGGCGTAAATCAGCTATACTTTAAGAAAAACTTTTAAAATTAAATACAAAAAAACCCAATGACAAGATAGGAGGCCTCATACTTTGTGATTTAAAAATTGACGCCAAAACTTGAGTAAATCAAAACAGTATTATACTGGCATAAATCCAAACATATACACTGAAGGAATAGAGTTGAGACTAGAAATAAATCCTCATATACATGGTCAAAAGATTTCTAACAAGGCTGCTGAAACCATTTAGTTAGGAAAGATAAACCTTTCAACAAATGGTGGTGGATACCCACATGCAAAGAAGAATGAAGTGGACTTTACACCATATGTAACAATTAGCTGGAGACTTGCCTGGTTAACACTCCGCAGTTGCACTGCAGGGGGTGCACATTTGATCCCCAGTTGGGGAAATAGGACCCATATGCTATGGGGCATGGCCGAAAAGAAGAAAAAAGAAAAGAAAAGAAGTTACCTCAAAATTGATAAAGACCTGAAGACAAGAGCTTAAACTATGAAACTCTTAGAAGAAAACATTGTAGTCTCAGATTCATAACCTCAGATTTGGCAAAGCATTCTTAGATTTGACACCATAATCCTGAGTAAGAAAAGGAAAAAATGGACTATTCAAAATTTGAAACTTTTGTGCATCAGAAGACACTATTATACAAAGTGAAAAGGCAACCCAAGGAATGGGAGAAAAGTTTAGCAGATAGTGTATATGATAAGGGGTTAATATCCAAAATATATAAAGAGCTCCTGCATCTCAACAATAAAAGATAACCATATAAAAATGGACAAAGTACCTAAAGAGACATTTCTCTAAAAAAAAAAAAAAAAAACAAAAAACTGTACAAATGGCCAGCAAGTACATAGAAATATTCTCAACATCAGTGATCATTAGGGAAAAGCAAAGCACAACCCATGAGGTACCACTTCATACCTATTAGTATTGCTATTTGAAAAAACAAGACAAAATAACAAGTTTTGTGAGGATATGGAGAAATTGACACCCTTGTGCACTGCACATGGAAATGTAAAATGGTAAAGCCACCATGGAAAACAGTATGGTGAGTCCTTAAAATAATAAATGTACAATTATAGTAGGATTCAACAATTCTACTGGGCACAGCCCGAATGCCCATCAGTAGGTGAATGGATAAACAAGTCGTGGTTTAGTTGAGCCGCTCAGTCGCGTCCAGCTCTCTGTGATCCCATGGACTGCAGCGTGTGAGTCGCTCAGTCGCATCCAGCTCTCTGTGGCCCCGTGGACTGCAGCGTGTGAGCCGCTCAGTCGCGTCCAGCTCTCTGTGATCCCATGGACTGCAGCGTGTGAGCCGCTCAGTCGCGTCCAGCTCTCTGTGGCCCCATGGACTGCAGCGTGTGAGTCGCTCAGTCGCATCCAGCTCTCTGTGACCCCGTGGACTGCAGCGTGTGAGTCGCTCAGTCGCGTCCAGCTCTATGTGGCCCCGTGGACTGCAGCGTGTGAGCCGCTCAGTCGCGTCCAGCTCTCTGTGGCCCCATGGACTGCAGCGTGTGAGCCACTCAGTCGTGTCCAGCTCTCTGTGGCCCCATGGACTGCAGCATGTGAGTCGCTCAGTCGCGTCCAGCTCTATGTGGCCCCGTGGACTGCAGCGTGTGAGCCGCTCAGTCGTGTCCAGCTCTCTGTGGCCCCATGGACTGCAGCATGTGAGTCGCTCAGTCGTGTCCAGCTCTCTGTGGCCCCATGGACTGCAGCGTGTGAGTCGCTCAGTCGCGTCCAGCTCTCTGTGGCCCCGTGGACTGCAGCACGCCAGGTCTGCCTGTCCGTCACCAACTCCCGGAGCATGTTCAAACTCATGTCCATCGAGTTGGTGATGCCATCCTACTATGTCATCCTCTGCCGTCCCCTTCTCCTCCCGCCTTCAATCTTTCACAGCATCAGGGACTTTCCCAATGAGTCAGTTCTTCGCATCAGGCGGCCAAAGTATTGGAGTTTCAGCTTCAGCATCAGTCCTTCTAATGAATATTCAGTGTTGATCTCCTTTATGATTGACTGGTTTGATTTCCTTGCTGTCCAAGGGACTCTCAAGAGTCTTCTCCAACACCACCGTTCAAAAGCATCAATTCTTCAATGCTCAGCTTTCTTTATGGTCCAACTCTCACATCAAGGCGTGACTACTGGAAAAACCATAGCTTTGACTAGATGGACCTTTGTTGGCGAAGTAATGTCTCTGCTTTTTAATATGCTGTCTAGGCTGGTCATAGCTTTTCTTCTAAGGAACAAGTGTGTTTTAATTTCATGGCTGCAGTCACCATCTGCAGTGATTTTGGAGCCCTCCAAAATAAAGTCTGTCACTGTTTCCATTGTTTCCCCATCTATTTGCCATGAAGTGATGGGACCAGATGCCGTGATCTTCATTTTGTGAATGCTGAGTTTTAAGCCAGCTTTTTCAGTCTCCTCTTTCACTTTCATCAAGAGGCTGTTTAGTTCTTCTTCACTTTCTGCCATGAGAGTGGTGTCATCTACCACATTTGTCGTAAACAAGTTGTGGTACAGACCTGCAAAGGAGTGTTACTCAGCCATAAACAAGAATGCAGTTCTGACAAATGCTGCAATAAGGATGCACTTCGGAAACATGACACTAAGTGCAAGAAGCCTGACACAAAGGTCATACGTTGTATGGACCCTTTTGTTTGAAATACCCCAAATAGATACCTTTCTAGGTACAGAAAGGAAATTGGTGGTTTCCAGGGAATGGGAGGACAGAGGTATAAGGAATGAGTACTTAGTATCATGTATTCTTCAGGAGTATGAGAAAAATTTGACACTAGGGAAGTGGTGGTTCACAGTTGTGCATACGCTAGATGCCACTGAATTATAGAATTACTTGTATGTTAAGTGAATTTCAACTCAGTTTAAAAGAACAAAACAAAATGCCTGAGTTTTAGGTCTCTAGAGCTCAAGTTATTAAGTCCAAAGTCGCCACTTTCCTTGAAGGCTTAGGTGAGAAGGGGAAAGCTGGGGGCCTCACAATGGGGAAGATTAACCCAGACGGCAGGACAGATGGTGGGCAGGAGTTGATGGGCCTGAGTGAGGATAGTGCAGATGTAGAGACTGAAGCCTTCAGAGGACCAGATCCTGGGCTAGGGTTGGCCTGTGGGACCTGGAGCCAGGGAAGGATGCTGCTCTTGGTGGTGGCGATGTGCAGGGGGCCTGGGAAGCCCTCTGAGAGGTCATGGGAGGAGCAGGTGGGGCAGGCTCTGCCTGAGTCAGTGACCTCTGCTGCCCTAACTGCCTCACACAGAGACTTCTGCTGCAGGGGACGGGGAGGGCAGTGGGCAGGCTGAGCTTTCTGGACATCACCTCTTTTCCTTCCTGTCCTGCAGATGTTGAACCTCTTTGTGGCTGTGATCATGGACAATTTTGAGTACCTTACGCGGGACTCTTCCATCCTAGGGCCTCACCACCTGGACGAATTCATCCGGGTCTGGGCCGAGTACGACCCGGCTGCGTGGTGAGTGAGCCCCTGTGCTGCGTGGCCCTCAGGGTTGGTACGCACCACCCGCAGGTCTCAGCACAGGGCCGGGTGGCTACAGGCGTGTTTCAAGTGAGCGACCCCTTTGGGTTTTGGCTGGGGGTCGGGATTCCATCCAGCTTCCTCCTGGGAGGTACACTCATGCTAGCTCCCTGTGCCCTTGTGTACAGCTCCCTGGGCTGAGAAATCCTCTTCTCAGGCCTGCAGTCCAGCCCTTAGGAGGTTGCCTGGGGGTCATGGAAGGTCTTCAGGGGGTCGTGACACTCAGGTTCCTATTGGGCAGGAGCTTACTGTCTTCTCACAAGGCATGTCACATCTGGGTTGTGAGAGGTCACAGGGCATCACCCTCTCATAGCTCTGAGGCCTCTGTGGCCAGAAACAACACGAGGCCTTAGTTCTTTCCCTCCATGGGCTCAGGGCCCGTCTGCCTGCTACCTCCCGGAGGACAAGAGTCCGTGCGCCTCTCTGTCACCAGCCCAGGCTGTGAATAGAGGGTTTTCGGTAAACTTTTATTGAAATCAGATGAACTGCCAGAAAAGGTCTAGTGTGTCTGAGGCTCTTTGGTCATGATGCAAAGCTGTTAATGGGTTGCTGTTTCATAAGTGAGGGCCAAATGCTTCCAGACAAAGCAAGGGTCTCCTGAAGAGAGTGATTGGGTCAGAAGACAGTGAAGACTGTGTGTTTCTTGAGGGAGTCCTGCACACCTGTGATGTTTTGTCCTCAGGCCCAGCACAGCAGCGCGGGTCCTCCATCTGCCCATTTGTCTGTCCCTTTGTTGAGTTCATCCCCTTGCCCATTTGTCTGTCCTTAGTTGAGTACTCGTTCCCTTGCTCATTCATTCAGGCACCCTCCAGAGCCGTGATGTGAAGAGTCACTGAGGACATGCCCTCTGCAGCAAAACATGGGATGTGCTTCCCCTTCTTTCTTGCAGGCACCCCGGTCTGCCTGCGTCTCTGTTGCACGACTCTGTGTTCGGTCACCCCTTGTGTGGTAGAGGCCTAGAAGAGATGGTCAGGGTCCCCATGGGAGGACCCTGGGACTCTGAATCCAAGCTCAACAAGGGGAACACTAAGGAGCTTTCTGATCCCTCAGACCCCCAAAGGGCTGGGAGCTTGGCTGGGCTCCTGTACCTGCTTCTGATCCAGTCTTCTCAGACTTCCCACCCCATCACAGTGAGGACACAGAAGGTGCTGTGTGAGGCCCTTCCTAACCTGGGCAGCACCAGGGCCCTGGGGCTCTTCTGGGCCTAGAGCATTTCTGAGTGTTTTTCGCTGCAGTGGAGAATTTACAGTTTTCACACAGCGCAGAGCAGACCTGCCTGGTGTTTGTGTCTCGTGCTGTATGTGGCTTTTCATGGTCTCCGAGAGTCCTGTCGTTTTTAGCACATTTGCCCACAGCACGTGCTGGAGTTCACAGGCTCAGGCGTATCCCTGGGCTGTGTGGTCAGGAAGGCCCAGTCAGACTGAAGGGGAGACTGATCACACCTGAGACCTGGTCCTTGTCAGGCAAAGGGCAGGAGAGGGTCCTGCTGAGGCAAGACTGAGACTCATTCCAGGAGGATCCTCCTGACTGTGGTCAAAAGAGATGCTGCTGTCTCTGGGCATATTTTTTCCCAGAGGAGATTTGTGTTGTAGAAAGCAGAGAGGTTGTGTAGAATGTGACTTGGACCAACAGGCAAAGGGAGGTCAGTGCAGGTCTGCCAGAGGGGAGTGACGTCCCCCAGATCTTTGTGGACTGTAGACCCAGTACCTCCCCAACAGCCCAAAACTGATCCAAGACACACAAGAAGTGGACCTGGGCCAGGCTGCAGCTTTGTGACTGTGCACAGAGATGCTGACTGTTTCCCAAATCCAGAGTGCTAGACCTGGGGCCTCGGGAAGACACGGGCACTCAGGAATGTGGTGAAGAGCCTGTGGAAGAGTAGGGAACAGCGTGGAGTCTCACCGCAGAGTACAGTGCCACGCAAGATAACATGTGGTCTGTGGTCCGGAAGACGCACGGGCGTGGCCTGCAGCTGAATCTCAGACCTGCTGCTCTGGTGAGCGGCTCGGGCAGCAGAAGGCTGGGTGGAGACGGCTAAGCAGACCAGGCGTGGACCCCTCATCTGGGCATGCTTTGAGGCTGCCATTAGCCTCTGTGACCGATGCAGGGCCCTGACCATCTTTATTTCCCAGGGACCATCCGCTGTCTCCTTATTCTTGGGGAGCCTGAAGCAAAAGCGAACTTTATGAAACTTTCTCAGCTTTTGTGTTTTGTGTGTACACTGTGTGTGTGCACAAGCATGTGCATGCGTGTTCTCTGTGCACAGATCTGTGTACACAGAGTGTGTGTGAGCGTGTTCATGTGCTGGCAGGCACATACCTGTGTGTACGTGTTCTTGCATGCATGTGAGAGCAGCGCGTCTTCGTGCGCGTGTGTGCACATGTGTGTGTGAATGCGGGGCATGGGCATGTCACGCCCATGTTCCATACTCTTCCATAATGTGTGCGTGGGCATGTACGTGTGTGCATGTGTGCACACGCGTGCTGTGGGAAGGAGAGGAGAACATGGAGTTATTGCCTTCTGGTGCCGCCTCCCCCACCTTCCCTTGTGTTGTTGCCTCCACACTTCACGGTGAAGTGCGGAGACTGATGGAGACTCAGGACCAGCCCCTGAGTGATGAGTCTGCTCATCCCCACACTCATCCATCTGTCCAGTAAGCAGCCTGAGCCTGGGCCATGCGCTGGGGCCTGCACCCTCAGCTCTGCTCAGCCCAGCCGGCCGTGGGCGGAGGCGCTGCAGTGTGAGGCCAGGGCCCTGAGCCGGGAGAGGCTGGTGAGTCAGAGGAGGTGGCAGCTGAGCTGAACTGAAGGGGCAGGATGGATGGACTGTGGAGGAGGGGTGGGGGCAGAGGGAAGGGGAGCGGAGTGCCTGGCTGGAGGGGAGGACCCGCTGTAAAGGTGCCAGGAGGATGACTGCGAGGGGCTGAGAAAGGCCGTGACATTGGGGTCAAACAGCTGCCTTTGGCTTTGTTTCGTGGACAGCAGGAACAGTTTTGAATCAGAGTGACAGTATCGGGCCTGCACTTTTCCTCTTGTGGCATCTGAGGGGTTTGACAGCAGAAGAGAGGAGAGGAATGGGGTCTTGGGAGGAACTAGGGCTTTGCCAGGCTTCCAGCTTCTTTGTGGGAATCCTTTGGGTCCATGAGGTTAGCAGGCACTTGGCTGAGGCCAGAGTGGGGCTTCCCCTTTATTCCCTCTTTTCCAGAAGTACATGCAACACAATTTGGAGCTAGTTTGATGGGGCCGTGGTGCAGGAAAGGGAAGCAACGGCATTGGCCGGGGTGCCCACCCTGGGACAAGGGGGTCCTTAGCTGGACCTGCAGTTTCCAGGGGAGGACATGGTGAGTTCAGGGAGGTGGGGATAGTCAGGAGAGTCAGGTGTGGAGAGAGGCTTCACCAAGGAGGCCCTGGGGTCTCAGGCACCGAGGGCGTGAGGGAAGAGGCTGTCAGAGGGCCGATGAAGGAGACCCAGGTGTAGACAAACCAACAGCGTGCTGAGTGAAGTGGACGTTCTGGCCCGACACTGTCTGCATGGAGTGTCTCCTGCCTGCTGGGGGCTCTGGAGATTGTCGGGTTGCCGTGTCTCCTGGGTACTCCGTCTGTCCACCCCTGGGCCCCCAGCTGGGCGCTGCCTGTCCAGCCTCCCCCGGCTCCACCTCCAGGCAGCGCAAGGCTGGGCGGGTGGGATGGGCTCCTCATGCCTCCGTTGCCATAACCTGTGACATTTCCTTTCCCTTTGCCAGATTCATTATGAGGGTACATGCAGTTTGTTGCGCCACCCGTTGGCTTAGGGAAGAACTGCCCTCGTACATTGGCCTACAAGGTCTGCTGCTTCAGAGCCTCCATCCTGCATACTCTTCCCTGCCCGCAGTGCAGACACAGCACACACTCCCTGTCTGTTGCAGAAGTGACGACCCCTCTTGCTCCTCCTGCCCTGTCCTGCCCACACTCCAGGCCCCTGGACGGTTTGGTTTCCCTGACCCCTCCAGCTGGCTGGGGGCAGGCAGCTCTGTGAAACTGCCCACAGAGCTTTCTGCTGAGCCCTGAGGACGAGGACCAGCCGCTGGTGGGAGGAGGGGGCCAGGTCCCACCCGTGCCGAGGAAGTGGCCGTCTCACCCAGATTTGCCTCTGCACTCTTGAGGGTGGACTTGTGGTCACACAGGCCAGAGGCCAAGGGCCCCAGAGATGGGGGTACGGGCACAAGTAGACCAGGAACAGTGGCCCCAGCAGCCAGGGTTTCAGATTCCCGCAGAGGAGAGGAGAGGCGGTGGGGACCCAAAGACAGGCCCTCCTGCTTCACCTCTGGACTGATCCGCTCGGCTGAGCCCCGGAGTCTTGGGAGGAGGACCAGACCCAGGACCATCTGGGGTGGATCCACCGGCCTGGAGAAGGCTGTTGCTCCTCTCTCTGGGGTGGCCTGAACCTGACCATATCTCTGGGAACCCAAGCAGGTCCCATAAGCAGCTGTCCCAGGGGTGGAGGTGGGCCTTCCAGCCTGGTGGCCGGTCTGCCTGAGGAGGTCACAGTCATCAACCCTAAACACCTACCTTGGTCTAGAGCCTCGTTCCATATGTCGGTCCCAGCCCTTCCTGGTGTGCTGTCAGGAGGCTGCGAGAGTGGCCCCAAGCCACATCCCACCCCAGCGACCCCAGCTCCGCAGTTTCCTGCCCAGCTCTGATCCAGCAGCAGCCCTGATCCGGACAGGGCTTGGGTATCTCTGGGCTTGTAGCAGGGCTTGCCCCCACGGACTTTGTCTCTAGAGCCTCGGGGCCCCCTGCAGAACAGTGTGGCTCCCACACTAGTTTTCTGGCCTGCTTTTAGGCTTTTCTCCAATTTTTCAGCCTCTTTGCTCACTTGGAAGCAAATTAGGCATGAAGGAAAGCTAGTGTTTCTGCCGTGGTTCTCCAGCCAGCTTCTTTGGTCACCGGACAGCTGTCTTCCAGCTGGCATGGTGAAACAGCTCTTTTCCAATCTGGCTTTATCCATGGCTTCTGAAAGTATAAAATCAGAGTTGACAACCCAAAGCCTCCATGATGTGGCCTCTTTCATCTCTCCATGTTCACTAGCTCAGATGCCCCCTGCTCACTCCCTGCGTGGGGCCAGAGTGTGGAGGTGAGGCTGGGGGGCTAGGAGGGGGTTGAGCCCCCCTGACAGAAAGCCCTCATTTTGCTTGTTTTGACTTCTGGCATTTGCTCCGACACTGGTTAACTGGCTCTGTTTTCTTGTCTGCTTCCTCCCCCGCCCTCCTGCCGCCCCCCTCCCGTGGACCCCTCCTGTGGACCCCACTCTGCCTCTGTGCTATGGGCCGGGTCTCCAGTGGGCGCATCAGTTACAATGACATGTTTGAGATGCTGAAACACATGTCCCCGCCCCTGGGGCTGGGGAAGAAATGCCCTGCTCGTGTTGCGTACAAGGTAGACCCCACCCCTGCACCCCACAGGCTGTCTGTGCTGGGCTCCCATCTCTTCCGGGGCTTGTCTGTCTGTCTGTCTGCTGCTCTACCATCTCTCTGTTTCTTTCTTTTCTCTGTCCCAGCCTTCTCCGCTTCCTTCCCAAACAGAGGGAAACAGGCATGTGAAGTGTCTCTACACTGGCCGCTTGTCCCATAGGGCTGCCCCTCCAAGAGCTCCCCAAGAGGCTCAGGAAGACGGAGCCAGAGCCCAGCATCTGCCTTTTCTCATTCCCTTCTCTTCCTCAGAAAGGAGGGGACGGACTAGCTTTTTAGACAGAGGCTGTTTTTGTTCTGAGCCCAGGACCACACTCGGCCCCTCTGTCCCCCAAGCCTCTGATGTGGGCAAAGTTGTCCAGCCCTCAGTGTCTGGCCCTGCAAGGCCTCTGCAGGGTGCACCTGTGGAACCCGCGCCCAGTTCTGCATGCACTGAACTTGGCGGGCTGTGGAGGGAGTATTGCCTGGAGCTTCATGAGTCCCCTGGGCCTTAAGAAGGAAGGGTGCTGGAGAGAGGCATCCTGCCCTCGTTCCTGGACCTCCAGAGGGTCCTGTGGGGTGAAAACAAACTCTGGGGCCTGGCTGGTCCCATGTCCCTCCCCCTCTGTTGCCGAGGCCCAGTGGGCTGAGCTGCAAAGAGGGGGTACACTGAGGACACTACCAGGCCTCCCCCTGGGAGCATGAGCAGGCCACGTGGCCCCATTCCCAAGTCTGCTCCTGCCTGTCCCTGCATCCCCAGTCCCCCTCCGTGGTGAGTAAGCACTTTCTGTCCCCCTAGCACTCCCCGCCTGAGAGCCCTCCAGCAGCCCCAGTGGTTACGTGACTCAGCCAGCGCCGATCTGGAGCCTAGCTGCCATCTCCTTGTCTCTGAGCAGGCTTCCCATAGAGCTTCTGTCTCTCTGGTTCTGTCCACATTGTCTGTTTCTGTGCTCTGATTCCGGGCTTGCATCTATCCCCTGGCTCAGCACAGCCTCTGGGAGCTAAGCGGCTCCTCCGGGCCACACGTGATGCCTCTGGTGCCCTCCTTGGTCCTCCCCTGCCTGGCATGCGTGTCGAGTCTGCCTGGAGGCCCTGCATGCAAGGCTGTAAAACACTGTCCTCAAGGAGAGCTCTGTCCACACCGACAACTGGGGCCAGGCTAGGCAGGGAAGGCCGTGGTGGGATAGCCTTTGGAGTTCCTTCCTAGGTGTGCTGGCCAACTCCAAGGTTCTGGGCGTGAAGAGACCAGGGAAGAACTCGAGTTTAGTGAGAGTAGATGGTCTTGGTGAATTGGGGAGGGCCCAGGAGATGAACAGACTGCCATGGCCAGAGGGTCTGGGCCCAGGCAGAGATGCCTGTGTGTTTGCCCTGGTCTCGCCCCTCTGCTGCTCCCAAACGCCTGGCCCTTTGAGGCCTGGGCAGCAGATGGGGGCTCTGGGAGAGGTGCCCTGGACGGAGCTCTCCTCTCTGGGGAAACACCTGCTTGTTCCTCCTTCATGCTACCCCTGACTCCCTGACTGCCCTCGAGAGGGGTCCCTCTGCCGCTCCCACTGCCGTCGGTGCTGGCCTGCGGGAGCACTGTGCTCCGGGAGCCGTGTGTGCCACACAGGTGATGAGGGAGGCCCCAGGACCATGACTGGAGGTGCCAAGTGGGGCTTTGCCAGCATTAGGGGACAGAGTATGGGTCTTGTCTCCAGCCACCTGCCCTCCATCAGGCTGCAGACCGGATTGGTTCCAGAATGCTGGGGCTAGAGTGGCCCTACCCAGAGAAGGGACAGAGAGGCTGCCCTACCACATGGTTTAGGCTTGGCAGAGGACAGCATACCCCGTGGGGTGGCCCTGTACCCCCACCTGTAGCTCCCTTGCTGGTAAGGAATAAAGAGGCTGCTGGGAGAGGACAGGAGGCCGCAGTGCCCCCAAGGGCTCCACTTGGCCAGCAAGGTGGCCACCCCATGATCAGGACATTCCAGACACATCTGAGACCATTTTCCTCCTGGAGATTACCTAAGTTCTTAAAGCCTCAGGCTCTGGACAGCTGCTGGTTATTACCAGAGGATTTTGGTACAGACACACTCCTATTTCCAGCTGTTCTGTCCTAGAAAATGGAAGAGAGGGAAGGGGGCTGTTCACCTAATGGTGAAACAAGGAGAAAGCTTGCACGGGCCCAGTCTGGTTGAGCGCTTGTGTCCCTGTGGGATGGCCCTGGGCCCCTGTGCAGCTGGCCGAGCCCGAGGCCCTTGCGGTCACATCTGTCGGGTCCTTCCCCCGTAAGGAGCTGGTCTCTAAGACTCTCCTTGTTGCCTTGGGCTGGTGCCATTGAGCATCCTTCCCTAGCCCCTGGCTAGGTGGTGAGGCACAGAGGCCATCCTGGGGCTCGTGTCTCCTCAGTGGGAACTGGCCTCCGAGCCTGCGGTCCTGGCTGCCCCACCGCGTGCCTGATGCTCCTGTCTGTGGGCTGTCCCAGGGGTCCTGCCGCCCAGGCCCCTCCAGCCTAGGCCACACGCTCGTTCTATCGTGGGCAGTGGGTGGCGTCCCTCTGGCGGAGACATGCCTGTTCTTTCAGAGGAATCCAGGCTCCTGGCCTGGCTCCATTGGACAGCATTTACCTGGACTGCTGTCTTTCTGTAGCCGAGGGATCCTCAGCTCAGAAGAGGATAGGGGTCAGGGATAGTGTGAATGCTGGCAAAACTCCCGTCCACCCAGCGTCTCCTGGTCCTGGGAGCCCTGGGAGGCCCGGCCTGATTTGCCCCCTTATCCCCAGCGCCTGGTTCGTATGAACATGCCCATCTCCAATGACGACATGACCGTCCACTTCACATCCACGCTGATGGCCCTCATCCGGACTGCATTGGAGATCAAGCTGGCTCCAGGTGAGAGAGGCAGCCTGGAGGGGAGGGCCCAAGGCAGGGCCAGGTGACTGCGCCCCCGCCCCGCCCCGCCCCCACCAAGAGCACCCCAGGCAGCTGTGCAGGGCGGGGAAAGGGGCCTGTCCGGATGGCTCCTTGTCAGACACTGAGCTTGTCTCCTGACACCATCCTACACGTTAGCGCTGCAGTGACCCCATTTTCGTGTAAGGACGCTGAGGGGGAGTGAAATTGAAAGACCCCGGGTTACCCATAGTCATGCAGCTGGAATCTGCGTCACATGAGCCAGCGCCCCTCACAGGTGAAGAGCACCCCTCCCCCATCGTGAGCCTAGTCCCCACCTCAGGGCCTCTCCTGGGTCCCCGACAGGACCGCGAAGCCCCCACCAGATCAGGGAGGAAACGGACCTCCCGCTTGTCCTCCTCTCCTGCCCCGCTCACGTGCTGACTGCTTCCCCTTCGCAGAGAAAATGGAGGGCCCTCCCCCTATGTTGCTTCCTCCTGCATCCGTGCCCTTGAGCTTGGCCCTCTCTTGTGTAAATGGGTGAGCTGAGGCCAGTCCCCCTCTTTGCACTTCTGTACTACTTTCATCATCTACCCTAGGACGTCATGCCCCTAATTCTGTATTCTGTTTCTTGTCCTATCAGCTTTCTCTTCTGGGTTATTTCTATCCGTGTATAAATGTGCTGTTATTTTTCCTGTTTTTAAAAAGTTCTCCTCTTCCCCTAACCCCATCAACTTCTCTGTTTTTCTTCTTTCCTTCCTAACAACAGGACAAATGGGTCTGCATTGTCTCTGGTTTCTCCTTTCCTAGTCTGCAGTCCAGCTTTCACAACACACAGCTTCTCTGGCACTGCTCCTGTCAGGTTCTGCAGGGACCCCCCTGCTTCGTGGCCTGTCCACAGCCTGTCTGTAGTAGTCCCTCCCTTTTGTGTAAACCCCTTGTGCCTTTTTTTCCCTGTTTTTTCCCCAATCTCTGAAGGTCACTGTGTGCTTCAGACACGCAGTCTCTCCTTTCCCCATGGCTTTACTGCTGTGAGTCCCAGTTCTGTATTTTCAGTCCAGGCCTGCTGCTAAACCCCAGGCTTATACAGCCCACACGTTATTCGCCAACTCTGCTCGGAGGCCCAATAAGCATAGATACTCCCCAGATTCCTCCCTGTCTCCATCAGTGGAAACACTCTTAGAGTTACTCAGGCCAAACTTTGGGCATCATTTTTATCTCCTGCTTTTTTCTTATCCTATTTCTGATCCATATTTCTGAACCCTTGCAACATCTTCTGACTCCACCTTCAAAATACACCCAGAATACGATCAGTGTCTGCTCTCTCGTCCTGCCCCCTCTTGGTCCGCATCGCTGCCTGTCAGGTCTTGGCTGGGACTGTTGCAGTAGCCTTCTCACGGGTCTGCTCCTGCCCTTGCCTCTTTCAGTCTCCCTTCAACACAGCAGCCAGGATGGTCATGCTAACAATCAAACCAGTAACATTAACACACTTCTAGCTAGCCTGATCACAAAAAGTAGAAGATAAAAATAACAAATATAAGGAGCGAAACAGGGAGCATTGCTATATATCCTCCTAACATTAAATGGATAACAAGGAAATTTTATGAACAACCCTATATGGATAACTTCAGTAACTTAAATGGAAAAATTCCTTGACACAAACTATGAGGCTCTTTCAAAAATAGATAACCTGAAAAAAGAAAATAGATAATCTGAGTAATACTGTATATATTAAATAAGTTAAATTCATAGTTAAAGATCTTCTAAGAAAGAAAATCATGGGTCCAGTTGGCTCCATTGATGAAGTCAACCAAACATTTAAGGAGGAAATAATTCTATACAAACTCCTCTAGACAACAGAAAAAGAGAAGATAGTTTCCAATCTATTTTATGAGGCCAGCATGACTCTGATACCAAAACTAGACAAAGACATTATAAGCAAAAATGATCGACATTCCTCATGAAGACAACAAGGTTTTCAGTGACTGTTAGCAACCTGAATATGATGACTAGGATTTATCCCAGGAATGAAAAATGCAAATTTGAGCTCAATTAATACAACTTAATATATCAAAGAAGAAAAACTAGATGATTATCTCAGTAGATGCAGAAAAAGCTTTGACAAAACTCAGGGTCCACTTATGATACACAAATTTTACTGTAAACTAGAAATTAAAGCAAACTTCTGCAGTCTGATCAAGGGTATCTATGACAAGCCTACAGCTAATGACATGCTTAACAAAGAAGCCTGACTCCTTTCCCCCCAAGATGAGTAACAAGGCAAGGGTGTCTGCTGTCACCATTTCTGTCAAATATCATACTTGAGGTTCTAGCCGTTGTGACAAGTCGAGAAAAGACAAGAGGTGTACCAATTGGAAAGGATGACAGAAAATTGCCTCTATTCATGATTGACATGATTATCTATGTAGAAAATCTCAAAGAATAGGATAAAAAGTTAACAAAACTGAAGCATCTACATGCCTAGGCACATGAAGCATTGCTGGAGCCACTGAAACCTAGAAAGAGGCAAGAAGGCACTTCATAAGAGCCTTTGGGGGTGACCACAGCCTCGCCAACGCCTTGCTTCTCTGGCCTCCAGAACTGAGACGGTATATTCCTGTTGTTTAAAGCTGTAAACGGAAATTACTAAAACTGAAACATGAGTATAGCAAGGTCAATATATAAAAAACAAGTATATTCCTATGGATTAGCTATTGAAATTGAAAAATGTTCCACCAAAATCATCGAATATTTCTATATTGCTGGCTAACTCTAAAAATACATATGCTAGCGTGTATGCTGCACATTTCAGAATATTGACCAAAAGAATCTTCTTTAATAAATAAGCCATGTTCATGCCTTGGCAGACTCAGTATTGTCAGTTCTCCTGTTGATCAGTCATCCCGGTGACAACGCAGAGTCAACGTCATCCCAGTCAAAATCCCAGCAGGCTTCTTGAGATGAGATTTATAAACTGACCCTAAAATATACATAGAAAGCAAACAAACTTGAATGACAAAAACAATTTGGAAAGAAACGACAACATTAAGCACTGAGGAGAATGCAGAAGACGCGGGTTCTTGTGTCCTAGTGCGGACGCAGTGGTGTGGCCGCTTTGGGAAAGTTCTGCAGGTCTTTATCGTGGGGCCCAGCCATCCCACGCCTAAGGGGGATGACGTGAAAACACAAACATGCAAACCTCTACGCTGATGTTTGCAGCTTTATTCATAATCACCCAAACTATAAACAACTCAGGTGTCAACCAGGTGGTCACAGATAAGCAAACTGGTGTTTTTTTGTGATGAGACAGTTCTCACTCAGCAACTGAGAGAGAGGTCATTGACGTGTTGGCATGGGTGGGTCTCAGACACATCATGCTGGGTGGAAGGTCAGATTCGACAGCCAGCATATTGTGTGATCCATCTGTATGACGTTCTGAGAAGTTGAAATAGTAGAGACAGAAAACACATTGGTGATGCCAGGGCCCTGGAAGGGGTTGAAGGGGTGGAGCACAAAGGGCGCAGAGGGAGTTGGGCAGGAGTGCCATGCTCCTGCCTGGATCGTGCTGAGTCCCCAGCTGGATGCACTTCACAGAGTGGAGGAACTAACAAGGAGAGTGTTCTTGTAGATAACCATATCTTAATAACCGTGGTGCCTGAAGAAAGTTAGATCAGAGCACAGCATCCCTCTGTGGCTTCCTCTCTCAGCATCAGCCCCCCCCCCCCCCCCCCCGCACGTCTGCTCCTGCTGCCACAGCCTTGCCCTGCTGACTCCCTGGCCGCCTCTGTCTCCAGGGTCCTGTGAACACGTTCCTGACTGCCCACACTGCAGCCCTCCTGATGATTCCCATCCCTCCCTCCTGGTTTCTCCTGTATGCAACTTACTTCATTTTTAACTTATTGCTACTGTATTGTAGATTAAAATCATGCGATTCCTCAGGGCAATTTCTTTTGATTTTGTTCCTTCACCTAGAACAGCACCTGTCATTTGGTAGGTGCTCAGTAGATTTAATGGAATGATGAATAGATGGCTGGAACACTGAGGCGTGCCTTCCCCTCCCCACTCCTGCCCATCACTCCTGCTTGCCCACGCACCCTCGCTCAACCTCGTTAGACACATTTTGGCTGGGAGCTCTCTGACCAGCCCTCACGGCAGTGCTTCTTACTCAGAAACTTTCCCCCAGGATCAGGTCTCTCCCCACCCACCTCTGCCTGTTCCCCTGCAGGGCTAAGGGATGGCTCCTCACAGCCCTCCCTCTGCCCACCCTTGTCCTGCCCCAGCTGGCACGAAGCAGCATCAGTGTGACGCAGAGCTGAGGAAGGAGATCTCCTCCGTGTGGGCCAATCTGCCCCAGAAGACCCTGGACTTACTGGTGCCACCCCATAAACGTAAGTAGGGTGAGAGACTCACCCTGTCTGCCCCCTTTGATGCCCCACTCAGAGGCAGAGCCGAGAGTCCTAGGTGAGGGCAGCTGTTGCGTCACCTTGGAGAGGAAGGCTCAACCTCCTTGATAGCCCCAAACTCTGGTCTCCACGGTGGGGGCACAGGGGCTATGGGAGGAGATACCGAGGCCATATTCCATTGAGTAGAGTCACCCACACTCTTCATGTGGGGACTTCCCTGCAGAAAATCCAGGGAAATAGGAGACCCCTACAGTTGGAGCGGCCAGGACGACATCTGGGGTTAAACTGAGCTGTGCTTTGCTGGGTGGAGCACGGCAGGGCCTGGGGAAGGTCAGTGCAGCTCCCGTCCTCGGGTCCAGGAGTCTTTACCCAGCCTCCCCGCGTGTCCCCTTTCTCTGTATTCCCTCCCTTGCCTGTCGTGCTCTCCAGCCGACGAGATGACGGTGGGGAAGGTGTACGCAGCTCTGATGATATTCGACTTCTACAAACAGAACAAAACCACCAGAGACCAGATTCACCAAGCTCCTGGAGGCCTGGCCCAGGTACTAGTTTCCAGGAGTCCCAAAAGTAACCCTGAGACTCTGGCACCTTCTGCTGTATGGCAGCAGAGGGGACCCAGCCCCTTCTTGGAGAAAGTGCTGCGGGAAAAGGAAGATGAGAGGTTCTTGTGGCTGCCTCGCCAGCCCCCAAAGTCAGAAACCCCACCCAGTCTGTGCTCCTGTTGACTAGTTGCCTGTTGCTGTTAGGGAGTCCCTCGTGTGGAGAGCTAGTCATGTCCAGGGCAGAGATGTGGGCTGAAAACGGAGGCTGCAGGCAGTGCTGCTTCTTTGAAGAGTACTTGAGGTCATCTGGGAGGGGCACACAGGCAGGGCCCCCGACAGCCCGGTGTCATGAGGGTCCCACTCACCTCAGAGTGGGATGGTTTGGGGCCTGTCTTCCAGAGGTCATCCTCCAAAGATGACGACTTCGTCACAGCCCAGACCTTGAGCGAGAGTGTGTAGACTCTCATCTCTAAAGTTGTGCGGTGTCCAGAGCTTACAGGACATTCATCCCTGGCATGTGAAGTGTCTGGTGCCCACCCCCCAGCCCCGAAATCTCCAAATTCTTCTCAACCTTCAAGTCTAGTGGTCTCTGCCAGGCAGTCCAAGTTGATGATGATGTCCTGTCCCCGAACTGTGTAGGAAGGGAAGCTGAGGCTCCAAGGAATGAAAGGACTCTCCTGAAGTCACTTACAGGCCCAGTTGGGAAAGGGCTCCTGATGGGCACAGGGCAGGCCCAGGGATCCTCTTCCCGTGCTGGGGGGTCCGGGCAGGTGGCCAAACATGGCGGTGCCCTTGTCCACTGTGCCTCCCAGGCCTCAGAGACCCCTCCCCACGTCCTTCTGCAGATGGGCCCCGTGTCCCTGTTCCACCCCCTGAAGGCCACGCTGGAGCAGACTCAGCCGGCTGTGCTCCGAGGAGCCCGCGTTTTCCTTCGGCAGAAGAGCTCGGCCTCCCTCAGCAACGGTGGGGCAGTGTGAGTGCCACCAACAGGCGCGGGGCGGGGACGGGAGGAGGGCAGGGCTCCCGGGCTCCACCTGCTCTCACCCCTGCTGCTCCGGTGTCCATCCGGGGTGCCCGGGGCTCCTTCTAGCAACGCTCCAGGACGGGGAGCCCTCGGGTCTTATCGCCACCCACCTGCACCCAGTGCCGCCAGAAGGCTTTACTGTGGGTCCAGCTGGTCCAGGCGGCCGCCAGAGCTGGTTCTGTGGGTGATCTGAAGCTTGCTGCTGTAACGATAGACAGGAGCTCTTATAGCACTGGGGGCACCTGCGCTGGACAGCCTGTCACTGCAGCCTGGGCCCCCCACTGTGTGCTCCTGCCTCTCTGTCGGGTGAAGGCTCCCCATGCTTCCTCACTGGCCTTGGTGGCCTGCAGACCATTAAGAAGCTTCTGTTTCCACTCCAGCTTCTCACCACTTTTTGGTAATGGCCATTTAGTGTTTTCATCTTTCTTTAAGAGACTTTCCCCCTCAGATCTCCATTTTGGTTATATATATGTGTATATAAATCTTTGGCTGTGCGAGGTCGTGGGTGTCCCATGTTGAGTTGTGGTGAAGAGTCCTGCCGATGCAGGAGACGTGGGTTCCGTCCCTGGGCTGGGAAGATCCCCCAGTCCATAGGGTTACAGAGAGTCAGACACAGCTGAGCAGCAGAGCACGCGCTCGTGCTGGGCCTTGGTTGCAGCATACAGGCTCTTTGTTGCACCATGCGGGGTCTAGCTCCCCAGCCAGGGGTTGAGCTTAGGCCCTCTGCACTGGGGCCTCAGAGTCTTAGCCACTTGACCACCAGGGGAGTCCCTCCATTTATGTCTGCATTTTGTAGCCAAATTGGTAAGATCCTGCCGTATCATGTAACTCTTGGTACTGACCCTCAGCAATTCTTGGTAATGACCCCCAAACCAAGTGCTATGGAATAGCAGGCACCATGGGACTCTGGCCGAGGCGCAGAAGGTGGTGCCAGGCTGAACTGCACTAGAGGGCAGGGCTCTCTCAGCCGCCCTCCAGGCCAGGGCTCCTACATCTGCTAATATCCCATTGGCCAAAACAACGTGCGCTCTGCCTCACTGGCAGGGGCCGAGGGTGGGCCTCACACCCATCTGCTGTCCTGGAGAGCAACATTCAGCAGCAAGCATGGCTAGGCTCCCGGTTTCTTCCTCTCCTGTGTGTGTTTAGGACACTTGTTTGCAAGCCAAGTTTGGGTTCATGGGCTGCTAGCCATGTACCTTTTGCTGTGCAACAAACTGCCGTATTGAGGGAGCCCACCTGGCAGTGCTCCAGACCTGGTCCTGGGTCAGGATGGCTTGGGTCCTGGGTGCATCTGTACTGTGAGGCCAGAGAGCAACCCGAGGGGAAGTGCAGGCTGCGGGCGTTCAGGCCTCTCCCTGTGCGCTGTTGGCCAAAACAGGTCACGTCCCAGGCCCAAGCTGGGGGGATGGGGGCGGGCGGTGGCACTGCAAGGCCCAAGTCCAGAGGTCGAGAGGCCACAGGACACCGGGAGAACCTGAGCTCAAGTGGGAGCACTCCCGCAGGAACACCGTGCTCCGGAAGAGTGCCTGTGGGCCCCGGGGCGGCGGCCTTTCTCCATGTCGGTTAAGATCCCGTTTGCGCACTTAAACAGTGGATCCTGAGTGTACATGTGTGTGTCGGAGGGGGTGGGGTGGGGAAGTGTCTTTGTGGACTGAGCTGAGCTTTCGGTTCAGGAGAATGAGTGTCACTTGCCCCATGGTTATAATGTCTGCACAAGTCAGTTATACCACTTTTTGTTGCACTGGGGCCAGGCAGTGGGGGCGTTTATTGAGCCCTCTGATGGGTGGTATCAGTGCCTGCCTGGCCTCAGCATGGTGTGGCCTCAGGGGTGACCAGGCCTTGGGGCCAGTGTCTGTCCTCTCCCGAGGCTGCAGCAGCCCCAGACACACAGCACAGGGGAGGTGCTTGCAACCTGGGGAGATGAAGGGTGTTCTTCTAAGAAACCCCAGCGATGGTGGGTCAGGTCCTTCGTGTGGCCAGCTGAGGTCATCAGGCGTCACCTCCAAGCTGAGTGTGATTGTTACCACTCACCCTGGGTGACGGAGACTGTGTGTGATGCTTCACTACATGTGAGAGCAAGAGAAACCCAGGCCAGTGCTGGGCTACATGGGAGACACACTAAACACCCTGAGAGGGCGAGGGCAGGCGGGCAGGCTCGTGTGCTGGGAGGGCCTTCAAAGTGGCCTCGCCAGAGGGGCTCAGGGCAGAAGGCTCGGGTCAGGGGAGTAGGGACGAGCCCTGCTTGTCAGGGCTAATGAGCTGCAGCGCAGGCTGCGTGCCTCTGCGTGTGTGCGTGTGGCCTTGTCCTCGTTGGGGACGATCTCTGCTTCTACCACACAGGTGAGCCCCTGTGTAGGCCAGCTGCCCCCGCATTAGGGTCTCCTCTCTGCCTGTCCACGCTGAGCCATGGCAGGGGGCCCACTGTACCTGTACCTCCTGGAGAGGCTATTGCTGTGCCTCTACTTGGGAGTGGCCACACTCAAGGGGTCTCATCCCTCTGGGCTCGTTCTAGCCCAGAACAGGGTCAAGGTGGAGGTTCCTGGCAGGTGGAGCCTGGTTCTGGGTGGGAGCCAGGTTCTATGGCCCGTGGGCCTCCAGGCCAACAGGATGATCCTCTTTCCTCCATAGACAAACCCAAGAGGGCGGCATCAAGGAGTCTGTCTCCTGGGGCACTCAGAGGACCCAGGAGGTCCCCTGCGAGGTGAGGACACCCCTGGAGCGTGGCCACTCCACAGAGATCCCGGTGCAGACAGGAAAACCGGTGAGGGCTCCCGGGGCTGGGGTCCGAGGTGGGGGAGGGTGAGAATGGGTGGGGGAGGGTGAGAGCAGCAGGCGGGCTGAGGCTGGGGTGTGGGGGAAAGAGTGGGATGGGGTGGGTGTGACTGGGGGGCTGCTGTACTCCCAGGCTGTGGACGTCCAGATGCAGAGCATGGTCCTGAGAGGCCCTGACGGGGAGCCCCAACCTGGGCTGGAGAGCCAGGGCCGAGCAGCTTCCATGCCCCGCCTGGCAGCAGAGACTCAGGTGGGTGGTCTGGGAGGGTTGGGGTCGTGGAAGGGGGTTGGAGCTGAGAAGACTTGGCATGGAGGAGCTTGCATCCCACGGGTGGGCTTTGCTGGGGTGAAGCTTCCCAAATGCACTGTGTCCAGGACACCCTCAGCCCCGCTGGAAACCCTCTGGAGGTGTTATCAGGCCGTCTAGAGTCCTCACTGCCCACTGTGCTCAGCGCCTGTCTGGGCACCGAGGCCTGCAGCCCACAGGTGGCCCCATGGCCCCGACCTAGCCTTTCCCTCTCTCTGGGACATGCCTCTCCCTACCCCAAGCCCTGCCCCTCCCCAGAAATCAGTGCCTCCTGCAGCCACCCTGTCCCTTTCAGGGGGTGACCCTGTTCTTTCTCTGGGACACTGGACAGCCTGGCAGGGAAGCCCCTGGGTTGGGGCTGTGCACTGTGGGCTGAGTCCCTAGGCAGAGCACGCCTCTTCCAGCCCCTCCCGGCCCAGCTCTGCCCGCTGCTCAGCGCCCTCCTGGCCTGGCCGCCTCCCCTCGGTGCCACGTTGGTGCCCCCTCTCCCTCCGTGCTGCTTGAGCTTGACGGTGGCTGTGGGTGCGTGCGTTTCCACGAGTCTTGATTTCAGCCCTGGAGGAGCAGCTTCACAGTCCTGGATGGACAGAGGGCTGGCAGAGTGGTCGACCACGGCTGCCAAGGCAGCTCTGGGTCCCATCTGGGACCCTTCCAGCCAGGCCAGCAGCCCCTCTTCCCAGCACCTTCCCTGTCCTATAGGGACCTGGGCCTCACCTGGCTTGGGAGAGACAGACACATAAATGGCAACTTGTGCAAAGGGTGCTTTTGAAGAAAGGGTGGATCTCAGGTGGGGAAGAGTATTCCAGGGAGAGGGAAAGGCCTCACGGTCCCTGAACCCCAGACCCCCAGTGGTCCTCCCCAGGCCAGGCCCTCCTAGGCACCATCCTTCCCCCATCCCCACCCTCCTGGGGGCTCAGCCTGCCCTGTCTGGGGAGATACCCCAGCTTCAGGGATGGAGCCCCAGGCCCATTCCTCCCAATGGGATGTGTCCTGTGGTCTGCCAGCCCCCATGGCCTGGCTGCTGCCTGGAGGCTGGACCCCACTCTCAGGCTGTGAGCCCACCCATGTCCCCGCCCACAGCCACCCCCAGATGCCAGCCCCATGAAGCGCTCCATCTCCACACTGGCACCCCAGAGGCCCCATGTGGCTCATCTGTGCACCGCGGCCCTGGACCGCGCTCCAGCCAGCCAGGCCGCCCCCCCCCACCACCACCGCTGCCATCGCCGCAGGGACCGGAAGCAGAAGTCCCTGGAGAAGGGGCCCGGCCTGTCTGCAGACACAGATGGCGGTGCGTGCGAGGGGCTCTCGGGGGGTGGTGGCTCCAGTTGGGGTCCAAGAATCCCTGTGAGAACTTCTTCCCTTCTGTAACTCATGACCCCACGGGCAACCCTGAATGTGGAGACAGGACCACCTCCCACCTTTCCCTGGGAACCCTGCTGGCCCTGAGGAACCGGGCCTGGGTGAGGTCTGTGTCCCTGCCACCCCAGCCTCTCGGCTGACTTTCACTCTCCCCTGGCCAGCGCCCTACAGCACCGCGGGGCCGGGCCCCCCGCCGCCCCCAGGGGATGGGGCAGCAGGCTGCCGGCGGGAGCGCAGGCAGGAGCGGGGCCGGTCCCAGGAGCGGAGGCAGCCCTCCTCCTCTTCCTCTGAGAAGCAGCGCTTCTACTCCTGTGACCGCTTTGGGGGCCGTGAGCCCCCGCAGCCCAAGCCCTCTCTCAGCAGCCATCCCACGTCGCCCACGGCCGGGCAGGAGCCAGGACCCCCGAGACAGGTACATGGGCCCCGGGACCCCCCATGCTCCCACCCGCATCCCATTCCCTCGGGCCCTGGGAGGGAGCCCTCTCCTGTCCTGGTTCCCAGGCCAGAGCCTGCTCCTGGCTTCCTGGCCTGTCCATCCTGCCTGGCGGGGCCTTGGCCTTCCTGCTCCCCAGTTCCTTCTTTCTCTCCTCCCCGCCTGAGATGGGCTGGGCTGTGCTCTCCTCTTCCCTGGCCCTGTGCCCAGCCCCTTCTGGCACTGCCCTCCCACCCTCCTGGGGCCTCCCGCTCCATCTCACCTACCTGCGCTCCCAGCCTCCCTGCCCTTTGATTTGGGTTTGCTCTGTTCCGCTTTCTTGCAGGGTAGCGGCTCCGTGAACGGGAGCCCCCTGCTGTCGACATCTGGTGCTAGCACCCCTGGCCGCGGCGGGCGGAGGCAGCTCCCCCAGACCCCGCTGACCCCCCGTCCCAGCATCACCTATAAGACGGCCAACTCCTCACCTGTCCACTTTGCCGGGGCTCAGACCAGCCTCCCTGCCTTTTCCCCCGGCCGGCTTAGCCGTGGCCTTTCGGAACACAACGCCCTGCTCCAGAGAGACCCCCTCAGCCAGCCGCTGGCCCCCAGCTCTCGGATTGGCTCCGACCCTTACCTGGGGCAGCGTCTGGACAGTGAGGCTGCGGCCCGCACCCAGCTTGAGGACACGCTCACCTTCGAGGAGGCCGTGGCCACCAACTCGGGCCGCTCCTCCCGGACTTCCTACGTGTCCTCCCTGACCTCGCAGTCCCACCCCCTCCGCCGGGTGCCCAACGGCTACCACTGCACTCTGGGGCTCAGCTCGGGCGGGGGCGGCCGGGGGCGGCACAGCTACCACCACCCTGACCAAGACCACTGGTGCTAGCCGCACCGCCCGGCGGGCGCGTCCAGGTGATGAGTTTTATCATCCGCGCTGGGCCCCGGGGGCGCTCGGGGCACCGAGGTGGGCCGCAGCCCTGGGAGGAGGGCCTGCCCTGTGTCTCCTCCTCCAGCGGGATGAGCGGTTTGTAGAGGGAGGTTGCTCCCTCTCCACCCCTCCCACGCTGCCTCCCTGGGTCTCGGCACAGACCCCGCACAGGACGCGGTTGTGTGTGCTGAGGGGGACCCGCTGAAGAGCCCAGCATCCAGGGTGTGTGCTGGGAACGTTCCGTAGGAAGTCTGAATCTCGTAGGGATCATCTTTTATCCAAATGTGTGGTGCAGAGGAGCAGGCGAGACCTCAGGACAGAGTCAGTGGTAAACGGAGCAGGTCTTGTCAGCACCCTCACGCCCACAGTCCGGGCGCCCTTCGTACCTGAAATGGCAGAAAGCACTAGAAACACGCAGACACGGCCTCTCCCGACAGCCGGCCCTCACAGGGACCAAACCTGGGCGACATTCGTGATCCTGGTTTCGGTTTTTAGTCACAACACCCTTCGCTCTTTTGTCAACTCTATGTACTCAGTCAAAAAAGAAACACCCAGAATAATGGGGAAGGGAAGAGTAACGAAACAGCAAAACATCCAACCTGTAGGAGGATCTCAGCCTTGCAGGACGTGTGTTCCTGGCTTGCTCGGGGAGATGCTCTGTGTCCAGTACAAGCGGCCAACAGGACCACCCAGCTCCCGCTGCTCTCGACCAAGTGCCTGACCTCCGAGCCCGTCACGCAGGCTCCCAGGGGCCCATCACCGCAAGCGGGCTTTGTGGAGACCGCTCCAAACAGCAACTGAGCAGAAGGTGGACACGCTGGAGAACATGTAGAAGACGTGTAGATTGGTCGTAGCTGGGATGAAGTGTCTGTTGCCCCTTTTCCTCAAACCAGTAGAGAGGCTGCAGGGCGTGTGGAGAGAGGCCCGTGTCCGCGATCAGTCTGTTCTCCACTTGATTCTCAGGGATGCAGGGCGCAATCTCTGTAGTTGTGCAAATTTCTTTCCACAGAAGGCTTACTGGGGAGAGGCTGGTGCGAAGGGGGAGATGGCACAGTGGGGGCAGAAGTGCCCAGGTCCGAGCAGATGAGGGCGGTTGGGAACCACACTGAACCGTGGCTGGAAATTGGACCCAGGAGCAGCTTGGCTGTGGCTGCCGTGCTGGGCGTCGGAGCCCACCTGGCTCTGGCACGAGACCTGGGAAAGCAGGCAGCATAAGGAAGTCCGGCTTCAGGGCCACGTTCAAAACAGAAAGACCACAGTGAGGACGGGGCACATAAAACACCGGGAGACCCTTTGTTTTGTGAACAGAGGGAGCGTCTAGATGGGCCGATTCCGGTGTGTGCTCCGTATTGTGAAGTGTGAGACGATCCCTCTGCTGGATCCTTTGAGCGTTCCCGTCGGCTTTCGCCCGTGACTCTCCTGAAGAAACTTGGTGTCTCGTGTGTGCGCGTCTGTGTGTCCCAGTGAGTGGATGCCGTTAACCCATAGGGCTATGCAACAAAAGACACACGTTTAACAGAGATAAAACACACAAGACCGCCACCTGTTCTAGGGTTTCAGCATGATTGTGACCAAACCATTTTATAGAATTTCCTTACTCGAAGGCACAACACTCTGAAACTTTAAGATAACAGAGTATTTTACTCCAATAGAATACGACGAAAATCAGAATCTCTGTGCATGTGATCACTGGCTCCGGTTGCGAAGCAGAAGGATGTGTATCTTGGTACTGATGTTTTGTCTCTGGTCCCCCAGCCCATATTATTTTGAATGTATTCATTCTGTGCTGAACCATAGCTGCTTCCCCAGGCCATATTGGGCAGAGAATCCACTTTGCTAGACGCACACAGCTTTGCTGGTTTGTCTGGATCCTTCCAGACACTGGAATTGGTGAAAAATTACAGAGAGTGAGGGAGAGACTGTGTCTTGTTTTCCCAACTCTGTGTTTTGTTTCTGTGCTGTCTCTTCTCAACTATCATATTTCCCTCAAAATCTCATAGTGAGTTGCCAAATTTGAAATGCATCAACCAGTTGTCTGCATCTGGAACCAGTCAAGCAGTGGCTGTAGTTTGAACAAGTCATGTGAGCATGTAAAATATATACATATATACATATATTCAAGTATGTGCATGAGATGTATATCTTCGTACTTTTTGATACAATGTATTCATTTGTTAATTTTTAATTATATTTGATATAAATCAAAGGTTTGTTGCAAAACTTTATATTTAAGAACAGTGTTAAAAAAAAAAAGAGACGTCCCAACCATGCAACACAACTGGGACTCACTTTTAAAAAAATTCTGTGATTGACTAGTTTGCTGCCTGAGTAATATTTATCAGCCACACTTTGGATTCTGCTGTTGTTTCTACAATGACATTTTGTATGAAGCAAAGTCCTTGGATTAAAATAAAACTTAGCAAAAAATCAAAAACAAAACCCCACCATGCTGCTGGATGCTGTATACAGGGGTTGTGGAGGCAGACGTGTGAGCTGTCTCTGTGGGCCCGTGGCTGAGTGCACAGTGGGCAGAGCTCAGAAGAGGCTGAAAACCTCTTCAACTTGCTCTGGGCCTGGTTGAGATGCAAGGGTTAGCTCAGCTTCGGGGTGAGGATCAAGGTAGACCGGTGGCTGGAAGAGCCAGGGTAAGGCCTCAGAGGGGATGTGGTTGTCGTTCAGGGTTAGGGATAGAGTGGTGGGTAAGTTAGGGTTGGGGATGAGCAGGCATTGGCTGAGGTTTGGGGTGACTGTTAGCTACATTAGTGGTTAGAGGTCAGAGTGACAGTGTTAGATTTGAGTTAGGTTTGGGGTTGAGGTCAGTGTAAGTTAGGGTTAAGAATTAGGGTTTAGGATTAGGTATAGGCAAAGGGTTTGTCCATATGACCACTAACAATATAGGGTTATGTGGGTGTAAAAATTAAGATTTTGTTCAGTTTAGAGTTCATTTAGAAAAGACATACGTGAGCAGTGTTAGGTTCACAGAAAACTAAACATTATGGTTCTGATTATACTGGGAAAAGGGATTGGAGTAGGGTTCAAATTTTTAGCCTGTTCTGACATGGGCCTGTGTTTAGAGTCAAGGGTGGTGTAGGACAATGGTCAGGTCCGAGGTTAGGGTTAGGGATAGTGTAATGTTCAGAGTTAAAGGATCAGGGTTAAGTATAGAGATTCAGGCTCAGTGCTCAAGGTTAGAAGGTAGGATCAGGGTCAGGGTTTGAAGGTCAGGGACAGAATTAGAGGGAACAGTAAGAGGATGAGGTTTTGAGGAACCAGAGTGGAAGGATGCATGTTAGAGAGTCAGGGGTTAGGTTAGATGGTCTGAGTCAGGGTCAGGGTTGGGATTTTAGGGGTTAAGTCCAGTATCTAGCGGTAAGGGATTAAGGAGTATTAGGGTTTAGATTTAGAGGTAGGAGGGTAGGTTTAGAGGGTTAGGGTTAGAGTTAATGGTAGGGATTTGGGTGTTTGAGTTAGTGTAATAATGTTGGGGTTAAGCATAACTGGTCCATGCCCGCTTTCCCTCTCCTCCATAACTCTGAGGCCTCTGGGGTGAACAGGACTTTCCCTGGGTTGCTTGTGGACGTGGAGTTGACCTGGAACGCTGGTCGTCTACTTCTGAGTCCTGAAGTCTGGTGCAGAAGAATGAAATGTCTGTTCTGGTCACCGACAGTGTCAAATGCAACTCAGCCTCAGTCAGTGGTTGTTAGGGCCTCAGCAGGTGGTTACTGTCCACAGGGTTTCCTCCCGCCATGTGACCTGGGGAGGGCAGTGCCTGCCCCACTCTGGCTGGACAGGACCCGGCCCAGCACAGGCCTGACTGAGGGCACTCAATGGTCATGTGTGAATTTATACAGAACTTGGTGCAGTGACTGACCAACCCTCAGGTGCTGCCTCCTGAGTGCTTGTGGGGGCCTTCTGGGACCACAGGCATCCCCGGTCCCATTACAGTGGGCATCAATAGACATCAAGTCTCAGGATAGCCCTTGACCTCTGCCGTTCAGGCAGTCATCTGTGGGCCACCAGCTCAGGTGATCCTGGTCCCTGTCAAGCCCCTGTAGCCAGTTACCGAGCTGACCGTGCTTCTGGGCCGTTGAGCAGCTACCTGGGCGGTGTGGACAGCCCCTTGGGATGTTTCAGTTAGCAACATCCATGTGGCTGAGAAAGGGGTCTCCCTCTCACAGCCTTGTAGCCTGCCAAGAGAGGCAGTAGCACTCTAAACATTTGTGTGTCCTTGTTCACAACAACCGTCCGGCAGACCATGGCCCTGCAGTCCTTTGGCCTGCCAGGTGTCACAGATTTTGATACTCATACTCATCATGACTCAAAGGTACGGGGGCAGCTGTACCTCCTCAGGGGAGGTTCTCGCTGAGGCTGCCTGGTCTTGGGGAACCACCTGCACCCATGTCGGCTCTGAGAGCTGCCAGTCCTGGATTCCGTGATGTGGAGCAACCCTTGAGCCTCCGACTGCTTCACTGAGCAAGTAGTCTCTGCTCTTTTTAAGAGAGGGAGGAGACTGGATAAATGAGCAGTATTGCTTGCGGGGCTTGGTAGCTGGGGGCAGATGTGACTCCTAGGCTCCCACCAAAAGGGACATGAGAGAGGTCTGTGCCTTTTGCAAGTGGAAGGGCTTCCTGCTGCCATGGGAGGACCAACCACAAGGGCGCTGGACGGGTGGCTTCAGCTCCTGGCCCTCAGTCAGCCCTCCTTCCTTGGCCTTCGTGTCCCACAGCTGTTCTGTGGGCTGTCAGTGAGGTGGAGTCTGCTGCTTTCCTCGAGCCAGCATGTTCCTGAGTCAAAGCCCAGAACCTCAGCTTTTCTTAGGGAACTTCTTACCTTTTTCTAATATGAATGTTTTCAGAGAGCTGACCCCATGTTCCACCCACCTTGAAGATGGGCATATAATCCACATTTAGACGATCCTAGGTTCTGTCCTCTGGGTGCTCTGATGGGTTCAAAGATGATAATATGACCCAAGTTAGACCAATGGCATTTAAAGCCATGGCTGTCCATGGAACACAAGGGAAGGAGAAACCTTTTCTACTAGCACAGACGGTGAGTGCTGTCAGCCTGGAGTTGCTGTAGGCCCCAGAGACAGTGGGTGAAACTGTTCCTGTGAATGGGGCCCCCCAAAGTCATATAGCAGGACAAAGGGTTGGAGAGGGACCCGGTCACACTGAGAGAGCGTGAGCGCCTTGACCTGCCAGGTCTGAGCCTGCTCTTAAACTTGCCACTTAAAAATACTACTGTATTTCTACCATTTAAAATATATTTAATTATCTTACTTCGGAAGTATGTCCAGTCCCTAGGGATCAGAAAAGTCCTTGCTGACTCACAGTGATCAGTACTCTCTGAGTCTCCCTCTGCGTGGCGTCCGCATTGGGTGGGGCACATCTGGGGGAGGTGAAGACACTGGGTGGGCTGAGATCTTAGGGGGCCTGCCAGACATCTGCTATTTGGAGATGTTCTGTTCCTTCCCTGTCCCAGGAGCATAAAATCCCAGAATAATGAGAGGAGAACCAGTGGGGGGAAGAGTTAACTGGTTTGTATCTTCTGTATTTCAGAGTTCATCTTGTTAATGTGTGTTTTTACTAGTAAATCACTCATTTCCTCTTGGTTGCCAGTGTGATACAATAGGTTTCTCTTATTTGATTTTTATTTTCTCCTCTTTTTAGTTTTTTTGTGTAATTTTTACAACTAATGAACAAATATTGATACCTTATTATGTACATTCCTAGTGGCTCAGATGGTAAAGAATCCGCCTGCAATGCAGATGTGAGTTTGATCCCTGGGGAGGGAAGATCTCCTGGAGAAGGGAATGGCAATTCACTCCAGCAGAGTGAGAGTTCTGCTGGAGAACTTGCCTGGAGAGTTCCATGGACAGAGGAGCCTGGTGGGGGTCGCAAAGAGTTGAACACGACTGTGACCAACACTTTCATTCAAACTTTTTCTGTTCAGGCTTCCATCCATGGTACCACATGATATGGAGTCATCAGGACTCTTTAATTTTCCGTGTCCTTGACAGTTTCTCAGACTTTTCTCAGTGACCTTGACAGGAGAAAGTCACTCTGTGGAGCCCACACTTCAGGAGAGGGATTGTGGCTCCACCCCCTTGATGGATGGCTGAATGTGCCTATCAGTTATTTAAAATTCTCCTGCATAAGAGATTTCTATCTATTTATTTATTTTAGAAATAGACTAAACAAAAATATCTTACTAAAATGTAAGGTTTACAGAAGTTTCCAAATAGGCCATACGAAATGGTCACAAGCTTTTTCTTGAAGGGAGAATTCTACGCTTGACAGCAGGGTCACAATGTTATTAGTGAGGGCTGTGATGTTTACTGCTCCCATTTTGGTTCAAACAATCAAACTTGTCCACCTACGACATCTAAATGAAGCTAGAGAACGTATTCTAAAGAACTGGTTAGCTGCTTTTAACAAATGAAATTAGAGCACCATAAAAATGAGGAAAGGAGCCCATAAAATTGAAATAAAATGACCTTCCCCTTGACAAAAAAAAATAATAATAATAATAATAAAGTAAACAACAACACCCGCACTGCTGCAGCCAACCCTGACAACTACGCCATCTGCAGCGCGTGCACGTGAAGCTGCTTCCGTTGTGTCCAACTCTTTGCAACCCTATGCGCTCTAGCCCACCAGGTTCCTCTGTCTATGGGATTCTCCAGGCAAGAAAATTGGAGTGGGTTGCCATGCCCTCCTCCAGGGGTCTTCCAAACCCAGGAATCAAACCCATTAGTCATTTAGTCAGCCATTTAGTCAGATCCCTGGCTTGGCCTCTGGTCTCATCTCCTGAGATTTCAATTTAACCCCATCAACTCTCTGGAATTTTCCTGCATAAAAGATTTCTATCCAATCCCATTGATAAAATACCTGTGCAACAATTAATTTTTACTAGTGTGGATACTTGGATAGTTAGGTTAAGCTTTTGGTTATAATCCAGCACTATAGTATTTGGTTGCTTAGTTTATTCTGTTTTGGGTGTTGATATTTCTTTTCCTTTGGCTCTTGTTTCCTTTGACATCATTCCATATGTGAGTGTTTTTTCCTGCCTGTTTTGACTACTTAGGTTTCATTTCCATGAGACCTCTGTGTGCAGGAATTACATTTGTTTCTTTTACCTCTTTTGATCTATCTTGTGTCAAATTTATTATTAGCCCAGCCACAAGATTTCAAGAGAAACACAACTCAAGAGTCCTAATAGGTGCACAGGGATGTCTTCTTCTTGTATTAATTTGTAATTCCCTAATCGTGTATGATGTTGAGTATATTTTTGTATACTACCTGTATGTCTTTGGCCAGGTGTTTGTTCATATCTCTGCCTATTTTTAATGGAGTTGTTTGTGTTAGAGTTCTTTGCATATTTGAGGCAGAGTCTTTATTAGCTGTGTGTTTGCAAAAGTTTTTTCTTTATTTGTGGCTTGTATTTTGATTTTCTGAATATGGCTTTTCACAGAGTAGAAATCTTAAATTTTATAAAGTCCATGAAATTCCTTGCTCTTTTTTTGTGGATTGTCTTTTTGTGTTGTGTTAAAACTCAAAGCTTATGATCTATATGACAAAATCTATAATTTTGAATAGTTTTGCATTTAAAATTTGTCTATAAAAATGTTTGAGTAAGTTGATTTAAGTTTTAAAGTTTGCATCTACATTAATTTCATTCTGTGCAGTTTCCAACTAAGTGCTATTGTTGTTCAGTTGCTCACTCATAGCCAACTCCTTGCGATTCCATGGACTGCGGCTTGCCAGGCTTCCCCGTCTCTCACGGTCTCCCGGAATTTGCTCAAACTCATGTCCATTGAATCAGTGTTGCCATCCAACCATCTCAGCCTCTGTTGCACCTTTCTCTTCAGCGTTCTTTATGGTCTAACTCACATCTGGAAACCCACATACATGACTACCGAAAAAGCCATAGCTTTGACTATACGGACTTTTGCTGGCCAAGTGATGTCTCTTTTTAAAAAATATACTGTCTGTCATAGCTTTTCTTCAAGGAGCAAGTGTCTTTTAATTTCATGGTTCAGTCACTGTCTGCAGTGATTTTAGAGATCAATAAAAAAAGTCTGTCACTGTTTCCATTTTTTCCCCATCTGTTTGACATGAAGTGATGGGACCAGATGCCACGATCTTAGTTTTTTCAATGTTGAGCTTTAAGTCAGTGTTTTCACTCTCCTCTTTCACCTTCATCAAGAGACTCTTCAGTTCTTCTTCGCTGTCTGCTATTAGGGTGGTATCATTTGCATATCTGAGATTACTGATATTTCTCCCGGTAATCTCGATTCCAAGTAAGTATTCTTTAGTTAGTTTGGAAAAGTTATGGGATATTTGAATTTCCACAGGTTAATGGACTCAGCAATTCTGCCACCTTTCCTGGTAGCTCAGCTGGTAAAGAATCTGCCTGCAATGCAGGAGACCCCTGTTCCATCCCCGGGAAGATCCCCTGGAGAAGGGAAATGGCTACCCACTCCAGTATTCTTGGCCTTCCCTGGTGGCTCATTCTGTAAAGAATCTGCCTGCAATGTGGGAGACCTGGGTTCAGTCCGTGGGTCGGGAAGATCCCCTGGAGGAGGACATGACAACCCACTCCAGTATTCTTGCCTGGAGAATCCCCATGGGCAGAGGAGCCTGGCGGGCTACAATCCATGGGATCGCAAAGAGTCGGGGACCACTGAGGGACTAGGCACAGTGGATTCAGTGATTCTGCCAGCAGGAAAGCGCTGTGTCCCCTGAACTGGGAGGCAGGCAGGGCCTGCACTCCCCATACTGATCACGGGATGGCGCTGAGCCCGCATCGCTGACCCACGGCGTGTGCATGTTCACTGTGGCCTCAGCTGGGCGTGCAGCTGGGAGGAGCTGGGTCTCCTCAGGCATGCCTGGGGTTTCTGCTGGGACGCCCGGTCAGCATCTCCGCTGTCAGGAGCTCAGGCTTCTTAGGACTCGCTGGGTTTTGGCTTCAGGGTAACACGGGGTAGCGTCCACACCAGTGGGGACTGGGTTTCCTGATGAAAGGAGAAGGCGAGGAAAGACGGAGAAGTGAGAAGTTTCCTGTGTGCAACCCACAGCTGGGGGTGGGGGTCCCTCTTCAGGTGACCCAGAAGGGCTGGGTGTGGAAAGTTGTTCCAGTGAGTTTTGTGTGCGGTGTCAATGGTGTCCAGGGCCCGTCTTTGGCACGTGGTGTTCAGTTTCTCCAGCACTGTTTCTTTGGGGCTGCCCTCCCCTCGGCACCCTTTAATCTGTTAACGGACTGCATCCGTGTGGGTTTGATTCTGGGCTTTCTGTCTGGTTCCTGTGGTTCCTGAACCTGTTTCCAGAGTGTTTTGGAAATTGTAGCGTCACCAAAGGTAGTGCAAACAGAGGGAGGGAGATGCCTCCAGCCTGATCTTTCTCAGGGTCGGCTAGACAATTCGGAATTGCATGGTCCTTTATGTCTCCATGCAAGTGTAGGAGGGTTTGCTCTATTTCTGTGAAAAATACCATGAGATTTAGAAACACATTGCATTCACTCTGTACATCGGTTTGGGTGGAAACGGTTAGGGGTGAGGGAGTTATGTGTTAGCGTTAGGTGTTATGGTTAGAGTTAAGGGTTAGGGGTTGGGGTGAGGGAGTTAGGGGTTAGGATTAGGGATTAGGGTTAGAGTTAAGGGCTAGGATTTAGGTTTAGGGTTGGGGTTAGGGTTTGGGGTTCGGGTTAGGGGTTAGGGTTTAGGGTTTGGGGTTCGGGTTGGGGTTAGGGGTTAGGGTTATGGGTTAGGGTTACGGGTTAGGTGTTAGGGTTAGGGTTTAGGGTTTGGGTTCGGGTTAAGGGTTAGGGGGTTTGGGAGGGTAGAGGAGGGGGTCAGGGGTGTGGAGAAGGGTGTTGGCAGTGTGGAGGAGGGGTGGGAGGGTGGAAGGGCTGCCGTCTGCACATTAGTCCCCACCCCAGCCATCTTCGGAATTGCTCATTGGTGTAGCAAGCATCCTAATTGGCTTTTCACCTGCGTAACTGGTGGGTTCTTAATGAGAAATGTGAACAGTGACATTAAATGTCTCAGTCAGGACTAGACACTTACTACGCCACATACAGGTGTAAGAACCTTGGGAGGCATGTGTAGCCAGTCCCCTAGGACAGGGTTCAGACTTGATCCGTCAACACTTTGGGGTCCAGCCACTGCTTTAGCATTTCTGAGGGCCCAGTTCTGATGCTAAGGGTTCTGTAATCCAGCCTCCATCTTCCTTTAGTGAGACCCACACTTTTAGGATCCTATAGAGCAGGGCCTGTGTGAGTTCTCTGTGGCTTTCTAACAAACGACCACATGTTGGGTGATTTAAAGCAACAGGAGTTCATCCTCCCCCAGTCCTGGAGACCAGACACCTGAGATCAAGGTGGCACAGGGCTGAGGTCCCTCCAGAGGGACCAGGATAGGGTCCTTTCTGCCTTCTCCAGCTTTGGGGCTCCAGGGGTCCCGGGGCTTGTGGCCCCCTTTCCCACCTCTGCCTCCATCTTCATGAGGCTTCTCGTCTGTGTCCTCTTTCATCTAAGGACTCTGTCAGTTGGACTGAAGGTCACCCTAACCCTAGATAACCTTACCTTGAGATCCTTAACTACATCTACAAAGATCCTTTTCCCAGATATGGCCCTGTTCCTGTGTTCTGGGGGGACACATCTTTTAGGGCCACCATTCACCCCATTATCTGTATATAAAATAACCCTTATTTTAGGAGATCACCACAGGCCCATATAGACAGGCACGGACAGCGGCCACACACGTGGCATCTGGAGAGAATGAGGATCCTGGAGTCACCTGGAACAGATCATGCCTGGCTTCATCAGGTGAGGGGAATCACAGGGAGGAGCGGGGCATGGTCTTGTTCAGACTTCAGAAAGACCATGTTGGGTGGGATGTGAGACGCACCGTGAGGGCAGGGAGCTTTGTAGGGCCTGATGGAGGCATTAGGCTTGGGCCAGGGCCGTGGGTGTAGAGGGGAATTAGTGTGGGCGTTGGCCATATGCCCTGGAGAAGGAGCTGACAGTCCCTGGGGCACAAGGAACTGGGAACCTGGGAGGCCTCCGTGTTACTGAACCAACCTTGAGTCCACACCCCTGAGTGCAGTAAAGCCAGTCGCCTGACACCAGGTGCAGTAAAGGAAAGTGCAGCATTAACTGTAAAGGCACCAATACGTGGAGACAGTAACTCGTGCTCTAAACCCTGAAATCCCCGAAGGGCTTCAGGAAAGCAGTTTTACGGGCCACATGAGGGAGGGGGTGACAGAGAACTGCTGGTGCACGGTTCTCTGGTTGGTGAGGTAGCAGGCAGCTAACCTCACAAACCCTCAGGCACTGGACGCTCTGGGGGTGACGTGTTCATGCTCATCAAATAGTTAACTTCTTCCCCTCAGTGGGGCTTTTAGCAGCTGTAAAACAACTCCCTGAGTGTGCCTCAGATACTATTATCTCCATACTTCAGAGAGGAGTTACAGCAGAGGATATGGGACGGGGTCTGTTCTGGGAGGGCCCGATTGGCTCCTGCTCGGTTACACCAGGTGTCTGGGCTCAGCAGCTGGAGAAGTTGGGGCTGCCTCCTGGGCATGGGGAGCAGCAGGATCGCAGTCCTCGAGGGGCCTGTTAGTCCCCAGGATGAGATGGGGAGGCCGTGGATGGACAGATGCACCTGGCCTGGGAGAGGGGTGCAGGCTGGAAATGTCACTGGAATCACCGCAGGGAGGAAGGGGAAAGGCCAGGAGGGGGCAGGTGGGTTATAGCACCCACGTGCAGGTGATGGTGGTCCTGTTGGACACAACTCAGAGCCATAAGGAGTGGTGGTCAGGGGCTCAGCTTCGTCCTCTTGTTTTTGTTTATCTGTAACTTCCCACTCCTGCAGCCTGGCCCTTTTCTCCTCTTCAGGTTATGTGTACAGTGGTCTCAGAATTGCTAGCTACTGCACTCTGGAACCCACTCCAGTGTTCTTGCCTGGAGAGTCCCAGGGACGGTGGAGCCGGGTGGGCTGCAGTCCATGGGGTCGCACGGAGTCGGACGCGACTGCAGTGACTTGGCAGCAGCAGCACCTGGAAAGGTCTCTATAAAAGGAAGCCCAGGGTTTACGTGCAGCCCATTTAGCCTTTTGTGTATCGATTCGTTCATTTCCAAAGTCAACACATTTTGCCCATCTCCTACAGTGAGAGATCTTTTCAGTGCATTTCTAATGTGGTTAGGTTTTGTTGCACTGTGTATTCTGTCCTGCGACTCTCCTACACCCTGAATAACTATACTTGAGAAGATGGTTTGATCCCTTGGGCTATACAAATCGACGAGCGTAGACAAACGCATAGTGACAGGGGTCCATCCTAAAGCGTCACAGGGAATACTTCAGCCCCTTCAGCAGATGATCTGCTTATCATCTGTGTAGCTTAGCTTTTTCCTAGAATGTCATAAATGAGGTCATACCCCAGACTGTGTTCTTTCACTGAGTGATAGCACGTGAGAGTTAACCATGCTTTTCAAGGTTTGGTGGTTCATTCCTTACTACCCATGAGTAATACTCCATTGCATGTGTATGGGAGGAAAAACAATTTTCACTCTGCCCTTCCATAATACAAGACAAATTACCAGGAGGAAAAACAGAAGCATACCTCCCCTATGCTTCCCTGGTGGCTTTGTGGTAAAGAATCTGCCTGTAATACAGGAGACTTGGGTTTGACCCCTGGGTTGGGAAGATCCCCTGGAGAAGGAAATGGCAACCCACTCCAGTATTCTTGCCTGGGGAATCCCATGGACAGAGGAGCCTGGCGGGCTACAGTCCGTGGGGTCGTAAAGAGGCAAACATGACTTAGTGACTAAAAGAACAAATAGCTTCTGTATACAGGGGAGCTACCAAAGAAACCTGAGCCACTCCCTGAAATGTCCAAAGTTATCACCTTAAATGCCATCTTCAGCTAAAAACAAGACCCTGAAGGATGGGAGAAGCCCATTATGGAAGGTAATTACACAAAACACAGTAAAGAAGGGTATGATTGTTTATAGATTTAAGTCGGGACCTCTCCATTGATAAGTTACTTGAGTTTTAATTAGCCTTTTATTTCTGGTGCAAACAGGGACAGCCCTTAAATGCAGAGATTTCTCTGTTGTAAATGTCCATCACAAAACGGCAATTGCTACTTAGTTTACTGAGAGTCCTCTTTTTTTTTTTTTTTTCTTTCCATGGAAGTGGACTTAAGCAATCCTCACAGCAGAGAGGCATATTTTGGGGTGGCATGTTCTACTTGCTTTGACATGGATATACCCCAATTTGATTATGCATTCATCTATTGAAGGATACTATGATTACTTCAAGCTTTTAACTATTATGGATAGCGCTGCTGTGCCTAAGTTCATCTTCGTTTGCATTTGGGCATGGATTTTTCAAAGCAGTTTCCTAAATACTGGAAGTATGATCGTTGGATCCCAAGGTGAGGTGTGTTTAGCTTCAGAGAAGACTGCCCAACTGTGTTACGAGGTGGCTGTGCATGCATCCCACCAGCAGTGAGGGAGCGTTCCTGCTACTCCTCAGCCTCCAGCAATTGGTATTGTCATATAGTTAGAGTTTAGCAGCCTAATATGTGTAGTGTGATAGCTCGTGACTTTAATTTGTAATTCCCTAATGGCGTATGATGTTGAGCGTGTTTCTGTTTTGTACTATCTGTATAACTTTTTTTGGATGGGTATCTGTTCAGATCTTTACTTACTGTTTATAGGGTTGTTCAAGAGGTCTCTGTCTATTTTGTGTGCAAATCCTGTATCGGATATGAATTTTGCAAATTTTTTCCTCGCAGTTTGTGGCTTGTATTTTAATTTTCTGAATGAGGTCTTTCAGAATAGACATCTTTATTTCTATAAAGTCCACAATATTTTTCTTTTGTGGAGTGACAGCTTGTGTGTTAAAACTCAAAGCTCATGATATACAGGCCAAACCCAGGGTCATGTAGATTTTCTATGTTTATGTCCACAATTTTGATAGTTTCAAAATTTAAATGTCTGTTAATAAAGTTGAGTGAATTTGGTGACTACATTTCATTGTATACAGTTTCAAGTTCATTATTCCTTAACTATTTTTTTTTTTTTATTCCTTAACTATTTTGAGAAGTTTTGGATATTGGCAATATTTCAGTTTGAATTTGCATAGTTTAATAGACCTAACAGAACTGCCCCGAGGGGCGGAGTCTCCACTTAGCTGTGCCTGAGCGAGTGAGGGAGGCTTGAGCTGCACTTCCCATTGGCTGGCAGGGAGCGGGGAACCCGCCTCCCTAACCCACCCCACCCCAGGCGGAATTCCCGCTCTGCCTGAGCACCTGGCTGCCTGTGGCTGCTGACGGGAGTCTGGTCTCCTCAGGACCTGCTCAGGCTTTGGCCTTGGGACACTGTGGGGTTCACTTCAGGCTGACAGGAGATGGGTCTACTCAGGGCCATTGGTGTTTCGGCTTTGGGACCTTGTGGGGTTAGTTCAGGCTGAATGGGTGTCCTTGTAAAGCACCGGGAATAAACATGATGCCCCGGGAAGCTGTATCACAGACGCTCTGTTTTGCGTCCCCCGTGCCTGGAACTGGGGCCGTGCATGCTCCAGTTAGAGACGCGTGTAGGCATGTGGTCCTTGGAGTTAATCAGAGCAACTAAACGGAAAAACGAGCCAAGTGACTCCAGACACTGCCAGTGCGGTCGTGAAGGGGAAAGGCTTGAGCCGCATTGCAGGACCGGAGTACGGAAAGTGTGTGCTAGCTTCCTGCACTCGTGTTCCAGAACACTTCAGAAGGACCGAGGGGATCTCCGAGGCCCTTACTAGGAAAACAGAGTCCGTGAACCATGCGGCCCCGGCAGCGTGGGCAGGCGGAGAAGGCGGCGTGGGCCTGGCCGTCCCTGCGCAGCTGTCTCCTGCCCGTCGTGCAGGGGCCTTTCCACGGCGAGTTCCCCTGTTCACAACGGGCGGTGGAGCAGCCCCTCTGAGAGGCTGGACCACAGTGGGAGCTGCTGAGCAGCTCAGGTCCTGGGGATGCTCCCGTGAGCCACACGTCTCAGGGGGAGGAGTCAGGAGGAGACAGCAGCCCAGAAGGGCGAGGGCCGAGGAAAGGGCCTTTAAAAAGCCAAGTTCCAGATTCCCAGGAACCAGGTGTTTCCACTTTAGGTGGTGAGTCTGTGTGTCAGATGTCTGTCCCGGCGCTGGCACATGGGCTCCTGGGAGCCCTGGGCGGCTGCATGTGGCCCAGGGGCCCTGTGTGCCCGGCTGTCACCATGCAGTGACGCTGCCCATGGATCCACACCGGACCAGTCGGAGAGGACGCTCCTCCAGGCCCAGAGAGCGGGCTGAGAAGCAGGAGGACTGGGACGGGGTGGGGGCCTGCTGTGCCCTTTATCTTCCCAGTTCTGGCTTTCTTTGCGTTAAGATCCTCAGGACCTGCTGGTGCTTCAGCTTTTGTCAGCCTATGCCGGCCCTGCCACCAACAAAGAGTGAGTTTTTTCCATGCATTTCTGAGTTATTTAGACTCTGCTGCATTCTGTGTTCCATTCTGTGACACTCTCATATCCTAAATAACTAAATTTGAATAGACTATGATTTACCAATTGAAGTCTAAAGATCTATGGGTTTATGCAAATGCACAGTGGTAGATATTCATCTGTAATGTCGGTTCAGTCGCTCAGTTGTGTCTGACTCTTTGCGACCCCATGGACTGCAGCCCGCCAAGCTTCCCTGTCCATCACCAACTCCTGGAGCTTACTCAAACTCACGTCCATGGAGTCGGTGATGCCATCCAACCATCTCATCTGTAATGTATCAGATGGAATATTGAACCTCCTACCTCATAATCTTTTTCTAAGTCTGTTTTGCCTTTTTCAGAATGTCATATAAATGGGATCATTAGTGTGTAGACTGGATTCTTTCACTTAGCAATATACATGTAAGATTCATCCATGGTTTTTGCTTGGTTTGACGGTTCATTCCATTATATTTCTGAATACTATTCATGTGTATTGGAGGAAAAATAATGTTCCCTTTATATTTCTCTTTTCCTCATTGAGACCTTCCCCCGCAATGAAAGGCAGATGAACTGGAGGAAAACAGAAGCTTATTACCATGCATACCCCCTATATGCTTGTAAGGTACCTAGGAAAACCTGAAATGGCCCAAGCCTGTAACTTATGTGCTATCTTTAGCTAAGAACAAAAGAAAGATATTGGGTGGGGGGCGGGGGACGGAACCATTTGGGAGGTTTGGAGGCAAAGCACAGTAAACAAGGGTCTGGATATTATGCAGATTTACATCCAGGCCATCTCCATGGACTACCTTCTCTCAAGACTTCGTTATCCTTCCATTTCTGGTACACAGGTGGAGACAGCCTTACAAGTGGAGATTTCCCTAATAAACGTAAATTTAATTCCTAAAAGGGCATTTTCAAACGTTCTCCTGGATCTGCTGTTTTTTAAATGTCAGTCCAGAATTATCCTGATGTCCAAAAGACACAACTCGGGGTGGCGTATTCTGCTCCCCTTGATGTACATGTGCCCTAATCTGCTTATTAATTCATTTACAGAGGAACATTCTGATGTCTTTCAGTTTTTAACCAATTTTTAACCCAGAATAGAGCTACTGTGCATTATTTTATGCTAGGTTTTGTTTGAACAGTTTTTCAAAGCTGTTGTCTAAATACAAGAGGTGTAGTGTTGCATCCTAGATGAGTCTGTTTAGCTTTGGAAAAAACTGTCAGACTGTCTTCCAAAGGTGGCTGTGCACGCATCCCACCAGGATCTTGAGTAGGTTTTTTTATGGTTGTTTACTATCAGAGTACCCTCTGTGGCCGGGTGTTTTTTATGGTTGTTTACTATCAGAGTACCCTCTGTGGCCGGGTGTTTTTTATGGTTGCTTACTATCAGAGTACCCTCTGTGGCCGGGTGTTTTTTATGGTTGCTTACTATCAGAGTACCCTCTGTGGCCGGGTGTTTTTTATGGTTGCTTACTATCAGAGTACCCTCTGTGGCCGGGTGTTTTTTATGGTTGTTTACTATCAGAGTACCCTCTGTGGCCGGGTGTTTTTTATGGTTGTTTACTATCAGAGTACCCTCTGTGGCCGGGTGTTTTTTATGGTTGTTTACTATCAGAGTACCCTCTGTGGCCGGGTGTTTTTTATGGTTGTTTACTATCAGAGTACCCTCTGTGGCCGGGTGTTTTTTATGGTTGTTTACTATCAGAGTACCCTCTGTGGCCGGGTGTTTTTTATGGTTGTTTACTATCAGAGTACCCTCTGTGGCCGGGTGTTTTTTATGGTTGTTTACTATCAGAGTACCCTCTGTGGCCGGGTGATTTTTATGGTTGTTTACTATCAGAGTACCCTCTGTGGCCGGGTGTTTTTTATGGTTGTTTACTATCAGAGTACCCTCTGTGGCCGGGTGATTTTTATGGTTGTTTACTATCAGAGTACCCTCTGTGGCCGGGTGTTTTTTATGGTTGTTTACTATCAGAGTACCCTCTGTGGCCGGGTGTTTTTTATGGTTGTTTACTATCAGAGTACCCTCTGTGGCCGGGTGTTTTTCATGGTTGTTTACTGTCAGTATACCCTCTGTGGTCAGGTGTCTGTTTCAGTCTTTATCAATTATTTATGGCTTTGTTTGCTCTAGATTTCTTGGTATAACTTGAGTACAAATTCTTTATCAGATATGCATTTTTTAAAAATTATTAATGTTTGGCTGCGCTGGGCCTTCATTGTTTGGGCTTTTGTCTAGTTATGGCGAGCAGGGGCCACGCTAGTTGTGGTGCGTGGGCTTCTCACTGTGGCTCCTGTTGTGGGACACAGGCTCTAGGCTCATGGGCTCAGTAGCTGCAGCTTCCAGGATCTAGAACACAGGCTCAGTGGTTGCGGTGCGTGGGCTTAGCTGCTCCACGGCATGGACAGGGATCCAACCTGCGTCTTCTGCATTGGCATGAAGATTCTTTAATACTCAGCCACCAGGGAAGCCCTCAGCCATGTTTTAGATTCTAGTTTGCCACACCTGTATCTGGTGAGAGAGGCCAGTATCAAGAGGCCTGGGAGCTGGGGGTGCTCAGCCACAGTTCTGGCTGTGCCATCGAAAGCTTTGGGGCCTTTGGTGAGCACCTCAAGTTTCCTGGGACTGTTTCCTCTCTTCAGAAATGCCCTGCTGTTGGACTGTAGCCCACCAGGCTCCTCTGTCCATGGGATTTCCCAGACAAGAATATGGAGTGGGTGCCATTTCCCTCTGCACAGATACACATTTGGAAGATATTTTCTCCTGGTTTGTGGTTTTGATGCAGGAAGGGGGGACCCCTTCCATGGCCTGAGAGCGGGCTCTTGTCTGGCACTTGGAAATGAATTGTCTGAGGAGACGTGTACTATCAAAGCTAGAGGTTTTATTGGGAAGGGCTGCCTGGGTGGAGGGCGGGAGGGTGAGGGAAGCTGAGAGAACTGCTCTGCCACGTGGCTCACAGTCTCAGGTTTTATGGGCACTGGGTTAGTTTCTGGTTTGTCTCTGGCCAGTCATTCTGAATTGGGGTCCTTCCTGGTGGCATATGCATCACTCATCCAAGGTGGATTCTGCAAGGAGGATCCTGGGAGGTTGGTAGGACCTATGGATTGGAGTCTTCTATCTCCTTTGACCTTTCCTGAATTCTGCTTGGTGGTGGCTTCTTAGTTCCTTGTTCTTACCCAGGACCTCCTGTTGTAAGACGACTCCTGCAAGTGGTTTCTCTGGTGCCCGGCAAGGACGGGCGGGTGGTTTTGGTTAGTGGTTCCCCTAACACTTTGTCCTGTGGTTTTCTTGAGTAAGGTCCTCTACAGAGTGAATGTATACATTTTTAAAAGTCAGTGTTTTAATCAATTTATTTAAAACATTTTTTATATTGGCTTTTTTGTTGTGTTTTAGAACTCATGACCAGACTCAGGTCATGTAGATCTTTTGTTGTTTTCTAAAATGTTTATAGTTTTTAATTGAAATGTGTCAGTTGCAAAGTTTGTGTTTATGTCCTTTCATTCTGTATGGTTTTTAATCAATTGTTCCCTGGCCATGTGTTGAGCAGGGTCATGGAGATTTTTGGCTCCATTTCAGTTTGGGTTTCCAGTCTGAGTGCTCACAGCAAAGCTGGTTCTGGGTGAGCCCTCTGGGGTCTGTGAGTGCAGGGCTGCTGCTCTTCTCTGGTGGCCTGCTTGGGGCGCCAACCCCCTCTCTGACGTGTGGGGACAGGATGTTTGCCTTCAGACTCAGCTCAGTGACCAGCTGGTGGGAGCTTTGTCTCCTCAGCACCATCAGGGCTTGGGCTCCTGGATAACGGGGCTACGTCCAGGCTGAGAGGAGGGGGGTTGCCTCAGTGCCCACCAGCAAGGGGGCGCTGCAAGAGGGAAAAATGAGGATGAAGTAAACATTTCCTGTGTCCAGCTGAGTGCTGACTGGAGGTCCGTCTCAGAGAACTCGGGGGTAGGGGGTGCAGGGAAGAGCTCCATATGCCAAATGGCGAATGTTTAGTTAGATTTCTGTTAGATGATCTAGAGGATGCCCAGTGATGCTCTCTGGTGTAGGTGGCCAGTTTTCCTGTCACTGTTTCTTGAAAGGACTGTCCTTTCCTCTTTGCACGTCCTTGGCTTGATTTTCATGAACTGTCCACATACATGTGGCTTTATTCCTGGGCGCTCTATTCTTTCCTCGAGTCCCTGTGCCCGTGTTTGTGCCAGTTCCTCACTGTTGTGGTTACTACAGCTCTGTGATGTGGTTTGAAGTCAGAGAGGAAGATGCCTTCAGGTTCACTCTTCTTTCTCAGAGTCTTTTGGGCTGTTCAGGGTCCTTAGTTGTTGCAGAATATTATTAGGAATATTTCTATTTCTATGAAAAATGCCATTGGATATTATATTTTGAGTGCAGTGCGTTTGCTGATGGCTTTGGTTGGAATGGACATTTTAATAACTCATTTTTCCAGTGCATGAGCATGGAATATTTTTCTGTTTATTTGTGTTTTTTTTTGGTTTCTTTATCAGTGCTTTCTAGTTTTCTAACTACTGGTCTTTTATGTCCTTGGTTAAGTTTTTTCTTAATTTTTGTTTCTGATTGTTATTAGTGTATAGAAACACAAGTGATTTTCATATATTGACTCAGATTGTAAATTGTAGTATTTTATATGATTGTAAGCTGATCCCAAATTATTCAACTTTACTGAATGTATTCTAACAACTTTTTGTGAAGTTATGTAGGAAATTTTATTTGTAAATTCCATGTGGACTCCTTCAAGGGCAATGAGCATCACAACTTCCCTTGAACTTTGTCTGGGTAAGTCTTGGCCTCTATAAAAAAGTTTCAAGCCTGTCTGATCTGATTTTCTTTTGTGGTATTGACATGGTTGTTTTGAAAAATAATTTACTTTTCAGTAACTTAAAGTGTGCAGGAAACCCTTAATAATGGTAAAAAAATACTCACATTTGCCACATCACCTAAAATACTCCATGCGTTTTATCCAAAATGGGCGCATTCTCCTGTGGAACCAGCACGTAATCTCCAAAATCAGGAAATCATATAGTTTCTACATTATAATGTAATCCACAGCCCCACTTCCACTTTCAGCAATTGTCCAATTGTATGAAAATGCCTTTTTTCCCATCCTCATCCAATATTTTTTTAGACTGTTACTGAGATTTTCAGACATTTGGACAAACTTGGTGGATGTAAAGCAGACATGGTGAATGTGGGATCTGGGTGGCCTTTTCTATGTGGATTTTTTAACTAAAGATGTTTTTAATGTTTATTCATTTTGTAACATGTACCAATACTACATTCTTTTCCCTCATAGTAATTAAACATAAGTAACATGCCATTTACCATTTACATATTTGTAAGCATACAGTGTTGTAGTATGAACTACCTTTACTTGTTTTGCAAACCAGTTTAATAATGTGCACCTTGTACATGCTTTGGAGAAACTCAGGAAACTGAGTAAGTGACTAAAATGGCCCAAGATATCACCTTAGATACCGTCTTCATCTAAAAACCACACAGGGGCTTCCTGGTGGTCCAGTGGCTAAGACTGGACACTCCTTAAGAAGGAGGCCCAGGTTCCATCCCTGATCCGAGAGCTAGATCTCCCATGCCACAATGAAGAGTTTGCATGCTGTAGCTAAATATCTGGCTTGCCTCAACGAAGGTCAACCTGGCTCAGCCAAATAAAAAACAAATAAATATTAAAAAATAAAGGAAAGGAAGGGTATGGTGGTTGTACAGATTTACATCTTAGCTTTCCCTATTGATAAAAAAAGAGTTTCACAAGACTGTTATCCTTCTATCTGATATATACAGAGAATTCCTTTGAAATGAAATTTCTCTTGTAAATGTGACTCAGAAGAGCCATCTTGAACTTGGGTTTCAGAGATGATTATGTGTCCTCTTAAAAAAAAAGTTATTAATTCCAACTAATTCTCATGCTGAAGGGGTATATTTTGGGGTAGCATTTGCTCCCCTTCACTTTGGATGTATCCCAGTTTGTTTACTGAAGACATCTACTGAAGACATCCTGATATTTGAAAGTTTTTAGCTATTAGAAGTAGAGCTCCTGTGTATAATTGTGTGACAGTTTTTGTCTGGACACTTTTTCAAAGCTGTTTACTAAGTACTAGATATGTAGTGTTCAGGTCACAGGTGAGCCTTGTTTAGCTGAGGAAAAATCCAGCCAAGTTTCTCTGTGGCATGTGGGATCTTCCTGGGTAAGGGATCGAACTTGAGTGTTTTGCATCGTCAGGCAGATTCTTTACCACTGAGCCACCAGACAGGCCCCACCCCCCTTTTTTGAGTTTCCTGATCTAATAGGTGTGCAGTGCTACTTTACTGTTGTTTTAGTTTGTAATTTCCTTATGATATATGATTTTGAGTATTTTTGATATGCTGATTTACTATCTTTATATTTTCTTTGGCCAAGTGTTCAGATTTATACATTTTTAATGAGGTTGTTTGTTCCAGATTTTTTGGTATAGTTGGAGTACAATCCAGAAGTAGATGTTTTTTGGAACACCTTTGCTTTCTCCATGATTCAATGAATGTTGTCAACTTGATCTCTACACTTACAGTAATAAAAGAACCATTGCTATTTAGAATGCAGGGGCTTTAGGGAAGTCATTAGGTCATGAAGGCTTGGCTTTGCCCTCATGAACTGAATTAGTTCCTGCTCATGCTTAGTCGTGTCTGACTCTGTGACCCCATGGACTGTAAACCCGCCAGGCTCCTCTGTCCATGTGGTTCTCCAGGCAAGAATACTGGAGTGGGTTGCCATTTCCTGACCCAGGGAACATTCCCTACACAAGGATCAAACTCAGGACTCCTGCATTGCAGGAATCTTCTTTACTTTCTAAGCTACTAGGGAAGGCTATGAACTGGATTAGTGCCCTCTTAAAAGAGCCCAGGGCACTCCCTTGCCCCATGTGATGTGTGGGCACAGCAAAAATACAGCCATCTACAAACCAGGAAGAATGCTTTCATCATAACCTACCAGGGACCAGCCCTGGCAGGATCCAGGGATACCCTCAGGAGGAATGGTGTCAGTGAAAGAGGAAAGGTATAAAGGGGAGAAAAAGAGGCTTGATCTTCCTTGGTTTACACAGAAAGCCAATAAAGTCCGTGACACCGGACTTGCTCTGTTCACGGAGGCCACAGGTGCTCTCTCGGTGGGGGGAAGACGCAGGGCGTCCCCTCCCCTGAAGACGCTAGGCGCCTTCCCGATTAAGTCTTAGAAGCCCACACAGATAAGTGAACTCAGAGAGCCTCTGTGCTCCAAGGAGTCATCCTGAAAAAAGAAGAGAGAGAGAAAGAAAAAGAAAAAAAGAAAGAATGAATGACACGGGGAGACCAAGCTTCGGTGAGCAAGGCCCATAACTTTATTTTTAAAAGGAGCTTTTATACCCTCAGTTGTACATAGAGGATAATGGAAGATACAGAGTCATGCAGGGTCAGCAGTCCTTGACCCTTATCAAGACCAGGCTTTCTTTCTGCAAACTTATCGTATACAGAGGCTTTAGGTGATTTACATCATCTTCTGGCCAGGAGACCTGTTAACATTTTTCTTCTGATAAAGGTTAATCAACCAGAAAACTTATTTTCTCTAAAGGTGATTTTTCTAAAGTTTGGCGCCACTCCCCGAAAGCACTAGATAAAGTTGCATTCCTACAGGGCAAATGTGCAGTGGGGGATAACAAGGAAAGAATTGATTAACTCAAGGGTCTAAGGTTGTTAACATCAAGACTACTACTTATTTTCTCTATATACCGACTATATCAATTAATATACTCCCAGAGACACAGTGGGTAAGGGATATGGAAACTTGGCAGCAAGCATTGGCTCAACAATTAAATCCTTCACCAGTTCTATTCTAATAATTTTAACTCCCTGAAAGGCTCTATATTGTTAGAATGTCTCAAGCTTTCCATGCTTCTCGTGGTTGGGAGGCTGTAAACAATCACATGCGTAGTTGTAAGAGTCCAGATAAACCTGTCAGGCAAGTTAGAAAGCCATCTGAGGGGTTTGAATTGAAACACTCTTATTATGTCCAGGAGACTTATTAACTAGAGCTCTAAGTTGATTTCCTTCAAAGAAAGGTAGTTGGGGATAGCCCCCTGTTAATGTCAGAAGAGTTGGTAAAAGGCATGATATAATAAACAGTAGACAGATTATGGTATCAGGGTAGATGCTGGAGCAGATCCAGGAAATCCCTTGAGTCCTGATTCGCCTTTGCTTGTCAGGTCTTCTCCGCATGACCTTTGTCATGGGTGAGATCTCCCGTGGTAGCTCCTGGCATCGAACCCAATCCAGTCTTAGACTTCCAGCTTTCAGAACAGTGATAAATAAATGCCTATGTTATGATTACTATAGCAGTCCAAACAAGCTAAAACAATCATCAACATGATGTTCAGATATCAACAGAGTTTTCACCAGAAGACTATGTGTCAAAGAATGTGTTCTGTTTGATTCCACTTGTGTAAAATTCAGAAAAAGACACAAACTATGTAGAGTGCTAAAAATAAAGATTCATCTAACTTGAGGAATACTGACTCAGAAAGAAGATGAGAAGTTTGATATAGTGTTGGTCTTCTGCTTGGTTTAGAAGTTTGGTCATAAAGGCATTTTTACTTTGAAAAAATTTAATAAATTGTAAACTTATGTTTTGTGCACATTTTGAACATACTATAAGTGTTTGAAATATATTAAAAATGATACTACTCTTCAAAGAAGCAAAAATTTCTTTGAATATGAAAGCAGTCTTTCTGTCTACTGAAGGCAGAACATATTAGTTTGCGAGGGCTGCTGTAACTAACGGAGAAGACAATGACATCCCACTCCAGTACTTTTGCTTGGAAAATCCCATGGACGGAGGAGCCTGGGAGGCTGCAGTCCATGAGGTCGCTAGAGTCAGACATGACTGAGTGAGTTCACTTTCACTTTTCACTTTCATGCATTGGAGAAGGAAATGGCAACCCACTCCAGTGTTCTTGCCTGGAGAATCCCAGGGATGGGGGAGCCTGATGGGCTGCCGTCTCTGTAGTCACACAGAGTTGGACACGACTGAAGCGACTTAGCAGCAGCAGCTATAACTAAGTACCACAGACTGGGGTGGCTTAAACAAAAGTGACTGATTTCCTTCCAGTTTGAAGGATAGTAAGTAATTCAAGGTCAAAACGTTAGTAGGGTTGGTCTCATTCTGAAGCTTCTGTCTGGCTTATAGACAGCCATCACCTCCTGTGTCTCTCACAGTCTTTCCTGTGTGTATATTTCCTGTGTGTATGTTCTAATCTCCTTTCTTAAAAAAGATACCAGTCATCTTGCGTTGCTACAGCTGCTGCTAAGTCGCTTCAGTTGTGTCCGACTCTGTGCGACCCCATAGACTGCAGCTCACCAGGCTCCCCCATCCCTGGGATTCTCCAAGCAAGAACACTGGAGTGGGTTGCCATTTCCTTCTCCAATGCACGAAAGTGAAAACATAAAGTGAAGTCGCTCAGTCGTGTCCAACTCCTAGTGACCCCATGGACTGCAGCCTACCAGGCTCCCCCATCCATGGGATTTTCCAGGCAAGAGTACTGAAGTGGGTTGCCATTACCTTCTCCACATCTTGTGTTAGGATGCACTATTTGAACCAATTACAATTTAATTTCCTCTTTATAAACTATATCTACAAATTCAGTCATATTCAGAAGTACTGGAAGTCAAGATTTTGATATATGGATATTTAAACTTTTCAATCCATAACCCAAAGTGAGATGGTAATAGGCTGTGGCACAAAGTTATGATAATTGTGTGGAAGAAATTGTGTTAAATTGGATTAAATTTTACAGGTAACAGACTATGGCACGAGTATCAATGGCAGACATCAGTATTATGATGTAGACTTCCCAATGTATGAAGGAAAATATGGACACGGAATCTAAAAAAGAAAAGCACTAGAAACCAGTTGTGCCCCATGGCAAATCTGCATTGTACCCAATTGTTATTTCTCCAGAGAACTCATTTAGTGCAAAATACTATCTAACAAAGCAAGCACTTAATACTCACCTATATGTATAATCTCTTAAGGAAATGGCATCAGTCTACAAATAATATAAATCCTGCCTGCATTATTCAGCAGAAGAGCCATGACATTGATGCTCTTTCTAAAATGGCTCTTCCTTCAAAGGTATGTAGACTTCTGTATTATACATTTATTTATAACCATCAAAACTCTGCTTTCTTCTTTGGGCCATCATGTGCCAAAACTAGACATGATTCATAAATGACAAGAAAGAAAAAGGAAATACCAATGACCAGAAAAGTGTGGATATTTACTATTTTAGGTACTATTACTTATATAATTCATTGAGTCATTTAGGTGGATGATAAGGAATATATTTGGAGAAAGCGATGGCACCCCACTCCAGTACTCTTGCCTGGAAAATCCCATGGACGGAGGAGCCTGGTAGGCTGCAGCCCATGGGGTCGTTAGGAGTCGGACACGACAGAGCGACTTCACTTTCATGCATTGGAGAAGGAAATGGCAACCCACTCCAGTATTCTTGCCTGGAGAATCCCAGGGATGGGGGAGCCTGGTGGGCTGCCATCTATGGGGTCGCACAGAGTTGGACACGACTGAAGCGACTTAGCATAGCAAGGAATATATTGAATGCCATTCTCTATGATTCTTTACTTAATGACTAATAGCTACCATTTATTGATGACTACCCAGTCCATGGATGTACAAAGTGTCAGAAATGACTGAGCATGCACACAAACACACACAGACATGTGTGGAGATCAATATGTTCAATAGTGCATATATTCTGTTGCATAATCCTCAAAATAAACCTACCCATATAAGGAATCCATTTTGACCAAAAAAAAAAAAAAAAAAATGATGAAGCCCAGAAATATTAAGAAACATTGTCCAGAGTGCATGGATCAAAATTGTTAAAGCCAGAATGGGAATTCAACAAGTTGACTCCATAGCCCATGTTTTTACCAGTAAATTCTACTCAGTTCAGTTCAGTCATTCAGTCGTGGCTGACACTTTGCAACCCATGGACTGCAGCACGTCAGGCCTCCGTGTTCATCACCAACTCCTGGAGTTTACTCAAACTCATGTCCACTGATGTTGGTGATGCCATCCAACCATTTCATCCTCTGTCATCCCCTTCTCCTCCCACCTTCGATCTTTCCCAGCATCAGGGTCTTTTCAAATGAGTCAGTTCTTCTCATCAGGTGGCCAAAGTATTGGAGTTTCCGCTTCAACATTAGCCTTTCCAATGAATATTCAGGATTGATTTCCTTTAGGATGGACTGGTTGGATCTCCTTGCAGTCCAAGGGACTTTCAAGAGTCTTCTCCAACACCACAGTTAAAAAGCAACAATTCTTCAGTGCTCAGCTTTCTTTATAGTCCAACTCTCACATCCATATATAACTACTGGAAAAATGATAGCCTTGACTAGATTGACCTTTGCTGGAAAAGTAATGTCTCTGCTTTTTAATATGCTGTCTAGGTTGGTAATAACTTTCCTTCCAAAGGGTAATTTCATGGCTGCAGTCACCATCTGCAGTGATTCTGGAGCCCCCAAAATAAAGTCTATCACTTTTTCTACTGTTTCCCCATCTTTTTGCTATGAAGTGATGGGACCAGATGACATGACCTTAGTTTTCTGAATGTTGAGCTTTAAGCCAATCTTCTCACTCTCCTCTTTCACTTTCATCAAGAGGCTCTTTAGTTCTTCTTCACTTTCTGCCGTGAGGGTGGTATCATTTGCATATCTGAGGATGTTGATATTCCTTCCAGCAATCTTGATTCCAGCTTGTGCTTCATCCAGCCCAGTGTTTCTCATGATGTACTCTACATATAAGTTAAATAAGCAGGGTGACAAGATATAGCCTTGACAGACTCCTTTCCCGATTTGGAACCAGACTGTTGTTCTAACTGTTGCTTTCTGACCTACATATAGATTTCTCAAGAGGCAGGTCAAGTGGTCTGGTATTCCCATCTCTTTCAGAATTTTCCACAGTTTATTGTGATCCACACAGTCAAAGGCTTTGGGATAGTCATTAAAGCAGAAATAGATGTTTTTTTCTGGAACTCTCTTGTTTTTTCAATGTTTTTCCAACGGATGTTGGCAATTTGATCTCTGGTTCCTCTGTCTTTTCTAAAACCAACTTGAACATCTGGAAGTTCATGGCTCATGTATTGCTGAAGCCTGGCTTGGAGAATTTTGAGCATTACTTAACTCGCATATGAGATGAGTGCAATTGTGCGGTAGTTTGAGCATTCTTAGGCATTGCCTTTCTTTGTGATTGGAATGAAGACTGACATTTTCCAGTCCCGTGGCCACTGCTGAGTTTTCCAAATTTGCTGGCGTACTGAGTGCAGCACTTTCACAGCATCATCTTTTAAGATTTGAAATAGCTCAACTGGAATTCCATCACCTCCACTAGCTTTGTTTGCAGTGATGCTTCCTAAGGCCCACTTGACTTTGCCTTCCAGGATGTCTGGCTCTAGATGAGTGAGCACACCATCGTGGTTATCTGGGTCGTGAAGATCTTTTTTGTGCAGCTCTTCTGTGTATTCTTGCCATCTCTTCTCAATATCTTCTGCTTCTGTTAGATCCATACCACTTCTGTCCTTTATTGTGCTCCTCTTTGCATGAAATATTTTCTTGGTATCTCTAATTTTCTTGAAGTGATCTCTAGTCTTTCCCATTCTATTTTTTCCTCTATTTCTTTGCTGAGGAAGGCTTTTTTTTTCTGATCACCGAGGAAGGTTTTCTTATCTCTCCTTGCTATTGTTTGGAACTCTGCATTTGAATGGGTATATCTTTCCTTTTCTCCTTTGATTTTCACTTCTCTTCTTTTCTCAGCTATGTGTGAGGCCTTCTCAAACAACCATTTTGTGTGTTTGCACTTCTTTTTCTTGGGTATCATCTTGATCCCTGCCTTCTGTACAATGTCATGAACCTCCGTGCATACTTCTTTAGGCACTCTGTCTATCAGATCTAATCCCTTGAATCTATTTGTCGCTTCCCCTGTATGATTGTAAGGGATTTGACTTAGGTCATAGCTGAATGGTCTAGTGGTTGTCCCTACTTTCTCCAATTTAAGTCTGAATTTAGCAAGTGAATTTGGCAAGTGGATTTGGATAATATTTGTCACCTCTTTTTTTTTTTAAGTGAACCACTTTCTCTACTCTTTTGAGATTTGTTTCAGTGTTGCATGAAGAATGATGATGTCAAGGTTCTTGGTTAAGTCATGTTCCTGGTTTTAGTTTCCAATTTTCAAAATAATTTGTGGGTGACCTTGAACCACTCATTTTGTGTCATTCATGCAGTTAATTTTTAGGATGAAGTATCTGACCTCCAAGATCACTTCTGGCTCATAATCTCCCCAAATCTTGATTCTTTTGGAGAATTTAAAGCAATTTTGCTATTTGCAGAAAATTCAGGATAGTTCTGTAAAGCACTTTAAAAAATGGATCTCATTCATACATTTATTTATATATCTATCAATTTTTTTATAGTTAAGCAATGGCACCCCACTCCAGTACTCTTGCCTGGAAAACCCCATGGAAGAAAGAGCCTGAAAGGCTGCAGTCCATGGGGTCACTGAGGGTCGGACACAACTGAATGACTTCACTTTCACTTTTCACTTTCATTCCCTGGAGAAGGAAATGGCAACCCACTCCAGTGTTCTTGCCTTGAGAATCCCAGGGACGGGGGAGCCTGGTGGGCTGCCGCCCATGGGGTCGCACAGAGTTGGACACAACTGAAGCGACTTAGCAGCAGCAGCAGCAGCAAGCCCTACTAGCAGAGAAGGCAATGGCACCCCGCTCCAGTGCTCTCACCTGGAGAATCCCATGGATGGAAGAGCCTGGTGGGCTGCAGTCCATGGGATCGCTAAGAGTCGGACACGACTGAACGACTTCACTTTCACTTTTCACTTTCATGCCCTGGAGAAGGAAATGGCAACCCACTCCAGTATTCTTGCCTGGAAAATCCCATGGAAGGAGGAGCCTGGAAGGCTGCAGTCCATGGTGTTGCTGAGGGTTGGACACCACTGAGTGACTTCACTTTCACTTTTCACTTTCATGCATTGGAGAAGGAAATGGCAACCCACTCCAGTGTTCTTGCCTGGAGAATCCCAGGGACGGGGGAGCCTGGTGGGCTGCCATCTCTGTGGTCGCACAGAGTCAGACACGACTGAAGCGACTTAGCAGCAGCATCTCTAGTATAAAATGTATTTAACCTTGACTCTCTTCCTTGCTCTCTTCCTCTTTAACACACACACACACACACACACACACACAGACAGACACACTCACACACACAATGCTTTCTTGTTTTAAATTCCCTTTTTCTCGGTGGAGTGCAAGTTATAATAATCTGGTGCCAATGAGTTTGCCTTATGTAGCTTCTCCATAAAAGGTGAGAAGGAACTAAGGAAGAGTCTGGGATCCTTGGGCACTGAAGAGGAAAACTTTGCCTGAGTGTTATTCTGTCCATGATTTTCCATCAAAATTGAGGGTAGTACAAATGGGAGTTAATGAACAATCTTTGTTTCCATTCAGATTCTTTAATCTGCTAGCTATCTTTAATGTCTGAGCCACCAGAGAAGCACCAAGAATACTGGAGTGGATAGCCATTCCTTTTTCCAGAGGATCTTCAGGACTCAGGGATCAAACCTGGGTCTCCTGCATTACAGGGAGACTCTTTTCAGTCTGAGCCACCAGGGAAGCCCCTACTATCCATATTTTGTGGAGAAACTGAACCTCAGAATTATTTTACACAGTTTTTTTTTTTTTTAATATTTTACCCTTCAACACAGAAATAATACTGATCACAATCACAAATAGGTGGTGAGATCTTGTGAACTGTTGATAGGTGAAAATTCATGGCTCATTTCAATTTTTTGACTGCCTCATCAGAGACAGGCATTGTGCTAAGAATTTCCCAATGTTGTCTGTGATGTGCATACCTCACTGTGAGACAGCACTTTCCTTTTTCTACAGATGAACTTTGAAACTGAGAATCCTTATTTTTCCAAAGACAGGCAGTTAATTATGGTGCAGAGTGAAGATTTTATTTACGATCTAACTGACATCGAAGTTGATGCTCTACTGACTCCAAAAAGAGCCTGAAAAGAGTTCACTGATAAATTGTTCTACTACAATCAACTTCTCCACTAATGACCTCTACTTGTACTCATTCTCCCTAGATGTTTCTCTGTGATCTGTACTTTGGAGGCACCTGGGATCTCTTCAACAGCCATGAGATGCATAGGGTGTGCATTGCTGTGTTTGGCCTGAAAGATGACGCTTATTAGAACTAAAGCACAGTAGAAAAGAAGGTGACTGAGCAACATTGTATAATGCAAACCAAGAATGCTTTCCTGAGGTGCAAGATGGTTTCCTGAGGCAGATATTATACCATGTGAAGATGGGAGAGATTATACCCATGACATTAAGGATACTGGTCACATAATATTATCAGAAGACATTCTTCTGATTAACCCTCCTTAACTTACCTTACTCCTGAGATGTTTCTATAATTTTAATTATAATGTGTTTCATCATTATCTGGATAGTTCCTTGGGGAGATGCTCTCAATGTGTGCAGTGTTCAAGATTCTATTATAAATAGTGAGGAATTGTCATTGTTTTTTTGTTGCTGCTGAAGGTAGGTCTGCAAATTTTATAGTTTTTGCAATAGAGATTAATGCAGTCACATCTTTAGTTTTTAGCCCTTTTTTGAAGAAGAGACTAAGACCTTACTTGTGGACCTATTTGTTATCAGTGTTTTATTGTTGGGAATTATATACTTGGGAAATATTACTATTTATATTATTAGTTGATATAAAAATTCATTAGAATATCTTGCTGCCATAGGGACTTACAAGAACTTTTGCTCTTTAGGTTTTGCCTTTATGTCTTCTCTACAAAGACCAGTGATTTCACATTGTGTTTTAAAATGTATCTGAATGGAATTGAAAGTATGGTGTCACTGGGAATGATTGATATTCCCAGTTCAGTCACTCAGTTGTGTCCTACTCTTTGCCATCCCATGGACTGTAGCATGCCACGCTTGCCTGTCTTTCACTATATTGAAGAAATAATTATACTGTTGCTGTATCGTGTGTGTGTGTAAAATTCCTGAGAAGTTAATGAAAGTGATATTTTAAATTTCTAAATTATACATTCTATATGCTTAATTGCTTTAAAAGACGATGCACAGCTATCTAATAAAGTGGCTCTCTATGAGAAGTTACTTCGGTCATCTGGCCCTAGGACTGTGGGATCACCTAAGCTTGAGAGGCATAGATAATGGTGGTCCAAGAACTCTGTTTTTCAGGCTCCATAGCCATGTCAAGCTCTTCTGGTTCATCAAGCATGAATTATCAAAAGGACAACTTGCCCCCTTTTTTGGACAATAATCAAACTACATATTAAATGTAGAGAAAAAGAATATTAGAAAAAGTTATCAGAGGCAGTAGTGATATACAGTTATTGAGTGTACCCCTAGAGTTCAGTTAATTGGTTTGCATTTCCATCTGGCCAGTTTGCAGATGTCTGATCCAAGGAGAGCCTCAGGTCTGTCAGTGAGTCAGTTTTCTCATTTTTCAGAAAGCTATGCTAATTAGAGCCTCTCTCATGGGACCTTTATTTATAAAAGATCATGTAAGGAGTCAACAAAAGGTAGCTGTTATCTCACCTTAAAACTGAGACTGCTGCCACTAGAGCAGGTTTTTAATAGAGATTTTACTAGTTATGGACACAGTAATGCATTCTACAAAGCTGATCTGGAGGTCAGGATGCTTAAAAATCACGTGTGAATATCCCCGAATGTCTACAATATATAACTAATGTAGTCGGTTTGAAGTGTTCTAAAATGAATGAGACAAACTCTACTATCACAGAGCTAATGATTATGAAAAGTGGAAGAAAACCCACGTATCACACAGGAAGAGAAATTGGAGAAGTAGTATTACTTTATTATTCTTAGGTGCCTTGATGATTTTTTATATATATTTAGTTGCTGTTGTTGTTCAGTCACCAAGTCATATTTGGCTATTTGAGACTCCGTGGACTACAGCATGCCAGGCTCCTCTGTCCTTCACTATCTCCTAGAGTTTGCTCAGACTCATGTCTGAGTTGGTGATGCTATCTAACGATCTCATCCTCTTATAATTAGTTGTACCAATAATCCAAATCAAACTGTTAATTAGGTAATTATGGGTTCACCAAACAGAGGCAAGAGTTTTTATGTATGAAAATTCTTGGTCTTAGCTCTATCTCCCAGTCAAATTCAGTAACTCTCATCTGGCTTAGTTTATCCACACTTAGAAACCAGAAGATCTATGATCATGAAAATATAGGGTACAGGTGAACCCAGACCAGAACTGAAATATCAGTGACTGTTATGTGCCCAAATCATTTTCTCTATGGTGTATTTAATTCCCATATGAATAATTTCAGGGGTAGGAAAATTGTTTACAGAGATTAATCAACTTCCAAATTGTGAGTTGCTACTAGTTGGAGGGAGCCATGATACAATCATAGAGTTTATACATTTTAAAAAATAGTTCCTCTTCCAACTTTTTGTATTTTCATTTTCTTTTTCCTCAATATTTTTACATAACTGGCTACTTGCCCGTAACTGAAAAGTCACATCCTCAAAGAGATCTTTGACCACTCTGTGTGCATCCTGCTTCTTCTTATTTCTGTGTTTATCAGCATGCTCAGTTTTTGTCTCACAGTAGTTCCATTTCCTAAATTGTCTCATTTCTGTATTTTTCATTCACTCCTTTTCAAAAAGAATCAATTATGATGCAAACCAAAATCTTGTGTAGCTTGTTCAGTTTCATATTAAAAACTTAGACTACTTCTAGATATAATGTAATAAATAATAAATATGGCAAATATATTTGACATAACACTGGTTTTGATGTTTGTAAATGAATTATTATAAGCAATTATATCTATAGCCCATTTTATGTCATAATATTCCCTTCAAGCAATGTTATTATGGGGATCTTAAATTCCTGAGATGATGTTAATCCTACAGATGCATCCCTAAGTACTCAGAGCAGTTTACTTCTCAGAAGACTTATCTGGGGAAGTGTATTGAACAGAGAAAACATTCCTTGTGGACATTTTAATTGTAATGACATTGAATTTGAAAATAAATAATTAGACATATAATGGATTATTGCTGAAAAGAAGTAGAATCTGAAATAAGACAATAATTTTAAGAGCATGGCACCTGAATTTTATTTTATACGTATATAGAATTTATCTATTGATATAATTTTGGTATGGTGATTGATCCACTTGCGGTTTACTTTTCTGAGATAACTGTTAAACTGATACAGTCTGTGTTGTTAAATACCGCTTACTTCATCCTGCAAGCAGCAGTAATCAGGCAAGTGAAATATATAGCTAAATAAAATAAAACATGACTAGGATTTTCATAAGTTGAAAGCTTTTTATATCATATGCTGGCATAGTGTAGAAAAGTATGTCAATGACTAGATTGTAAGACCAAGGTTTAAGACAATCATCCCGTAAAATTGTGAGGATAAGAAGATATCTTCTGGACTCGTGGCTCAGTGGATAAGAATATGCCTACCAATGTAGGGGACATAAATTCAATCCCTGGTTGGAGGAAGCTTCCACATGCCATGGAGCAGCTAAGCCCGAGGGCCATGACTACTGAGCCTGCGCTCTAGAACCTGTGAGCCACGGCTATTTAAGCCTGCTCACCTAGAGTCAGTGCTCCAGAACAGGAGAAGCCACTGCAGTGAGAAGCCCACACACGCCAACCAAGAGGAGCCCAAGCGCAGCCAAAAATAAACAAACAAATACATTTTTAAAAAAGGATATCTTCCAAGTCATAGGGAAATAAGTTAATATTACATGTGCATTTGTATTAGTATAGACAATGAGAGGCAACCATCATACACACAAATAGTATTCAATGGTGTTTCAGTGATTCACTCTTATTACTTCCCTGTTCAGCACAAAGTGGTTGTCTGACCTTATTGAATATTTACATTTGGAGTCTCAAGTCATTTCCTATGAGACAATATGTTGAAATGGATTTGGTCATTCTCTGATGACTCTCCGTCTGGCTTTACTTCTGTTAGCACTCTATGATGTTAGCATCACTGAAATAATTTAGCAAAAATAAGTGTCTAATACTAGTAGTATGTGAATGTAATTGTCTGCTTTAGAGTTAAGAAACTAATAAATATTGTAATAATTACCTATAAGGCCTATTAAAGGACATAAATGTGATTATATACTCTTATATTAAACTTTGTACAAAGTCTACATTGATTTTTATATTATTTGAACTAGAATACTGATAAGCATGACTCAAAATTTTCAAGAATAAAATAAATCCATTCATTTCTTTTAATTTGTCCATAGGCACTGCAGACTGGGTCTAAGTGAAGGCAATGCCAAATTTCACAGATGTGACAGAATTTGTTCTTCTGGGGTTGACCAGTCGTCAGGAGCTTCAAGGTCTCTTTATTGTGGTGTTTCTAGTAGTTTACATGATCAGTCTGATAGGGAACATTGGTATGATTATTTTGATCAGCATCAGCCTCCAGCTTCAGAGCTCCATGTACTTTTTCTTGAGTCATTCGTCTTTTGTGGATGTGTGGTTCTCTTCCAATGTCACTCTGAAGATGCTGGAAAACTTACTATCAGACAAAACCCATTTCCTATGTGGGGTGTTTGGTGCAGTGTTACTTCTTCAGAGCCCTTGTCCACGTGGAAGTATATATCTTGGCTGTGATGGCCTTTGATCGCTACATGGACATCTGCAGCTCTCTGCTTTATGGCAGTAAAATGTCCAGGACTGTCTGTGCTCATCTCATCTCAGTGACATACATCTATGGGTTCTCTGTCAGCCTAATCTGCACACTGTGGACATATGGCCTGTACTTCTGTGGAAACTTTGAAATCAACCACTTCTATTGTGCTGACCCTGCTCTTATCAAGATTGCCTGTGGAGGGGTCCACGTTAAAGAATGCACCATGATTGTTATTGCTGGGATGAATTTCACATATTCCCTCTCTGTGGTTCTCGTTTCCTATACCCTCATCATAGCGGCCGTGCTGCACATACGCTCTGCCAATGGCAGGAGGAAGGCATTCTCCACGTGTGGGTCCCACCTGACAGCTGTTACCATGTTTTATGGGGCTCTCCTCTTCATGTATCTCAGGAGGCCCACTGAAGAGTCTGTGGAGCAGGGGAAGATGGTGGCCGTGTTTTACCCCACAGTGATTCCCATGCTGAACCCTATGATCTACAGTTTGAGGAACAAAGGTGTGAAAGAGGTGGTCAACAAAGCAATCGTCAAGGCAAACTTGAGGCAGTGAACCTGCAGCACATAATTCCGTGTATGCCACTTCCTGTTATAAATGTCCAGGCATATAAATTCCCTGTTTAAAATAGACTGTATACAGGCAACACTTAAATATACTAAGAGGTCCAGTCTAACACAGTGATGGTTTACCCCGTGAACGGACTCTCAGGACTAGGCCTCCTTCATCTACATATGCAAACATACTAACCCTGACCTATTAGTGTTAGTCCCAGTGTATGTAGAACTGTGCTAAGTGTAGTCATCAGATAACTCATCAACACATTTGCATAAGCACACGCTAATTTGGAGGTATCTTTGTAAGAGTTGAATATGCTTTCTTAGGATATTTTCTATATATAATTGCTTTTCACTTGTTTTATAAGTAATATATAATTTCATTAGAAAAAATTAAGACTTCATCACTTTTCCATGAATATAAAAGTTGGTGGATCCTCATTTACCAAAAAAGCTTTCAATAACATTCATACATGCATGGACTTTTGAAAACAAAAATGTATTCAGAATCTTCAACTAGTGTCATGAATCAATCAGAAGGTTAACTCTCAGTATGTATTGCTCTATAATTAACAGTATTTGTATTTCAAACAATCTGTTGACTCACCGTAATTCTACTCTTTGGTTTGGATTTTGGCTAGTTGTTTTTCTCTTCATTAATTTAAATAGGTGAAAAATTTATGACTAAAGCCTATCATGTCCTTCTCATAGTTTAAAAAGATGAAGCAATATGGATTTTTGTCATTTAAAATCTAACTTTTGATTAGAAAAATGTCCTGTTAAACATTTGATTGCTATAATGAAGGTATTGTTTGATTCCAAATTCTTGTCACTAACATTACATTCTTAGGTCTGTATTTAGCTGCTTAAGTCAAGCTTTTAATAACTAGAGTGGATCAACCAGATAAGAATCTGTGTAAAACCAAATGTCATTGAACTAGACATGTGTTAAAATGTGAGCAGCACAGCTCAAACTGGTATCCATTGGGATCTGAGTACACATTTACAATTCAATTTATGTTGATTGGTGTCCACTTAATCTACCTTCATTCTTAATATAAGTGGAATACATTTTTTGTCCTTGTTGACTCTTGCTAATAATACCAGCATAAAAGCAAATCAGAGCAGAAGTAATTTCTCATGAATGAGTTTATTCTTGTTTAAGGGCTAATCCAATTAAAAGGGGTGCACAACTGAACACGTGTAGAAAGACTCTGAGAAGTAACACTTACTTGTGGTAGTATCACTGGAAAGATGGATTCATTTAAGCACAGAAAGTATTGTAACTCAGGCTAACGTACTAATTGCCACAAGCCACATTCCCTCAGATTGGTTCTGAGAAAAAGCAGATGGTGGGAGGAGAGTTCTTTTTCTTAACTTTAGGTTCTGAGCAGGAAGAAAAAGTACTATTTGATTAGTATTGGAAACTACATTAACAAAGGTTTTTTTTTTTTAATGTTTTCAAATCACCCAAGTTTGCTTCTAACAAGTTGGTGTCAAGTATGAAACGATAGGCTGCTCAAGAAACAATCGTATTGACAGAGACCATTATAACTTGACCCTTTAAGATCACATTTTCTGTGATCCTTATGGCAGACATATTTCTCAGTGTCCATTATTTTATGTTTTATTTTATAAGTAAAACATTTGTCATCCAGCTGTTCACCACCGTTCCCATTGCTCCTTGTCAGTGGGATACATAATGTTGTCAAGTCTTGTTAATGAGCCATCAGTAGAAAGTGGTGCCTGAAACCTAAAGATCACCTTGTCTATGTTAAAGCCATTAGATACGGACTTTTTTCTCTTCCTTCCCACTTGAAAATGTTGCCACTGAAATGATCACTTTTTAGACAAAGACGGAAACCCCATATTGAGGGTCTAATTGCCTTTCCCAAACCCCTTAATTCATACTGCTGCCTGAGAAAGGAGTAAATTATTAAGTCACTGCATCTTGGGAGTTCACTTAGCTATAGTGCTATATTTGCTCTTATAATACTTTCCATAAACATATCCTTGGCACTTCACCTCCGCATCTTACCACTCACTAGGACAATTTTTACCTGAGAATGATCAAGTCTCTTCAGAAACTATTCTGGTATTGAGAGGAGGGCATCTTGTCTTCTGTCTTAACCAGAAGGAGAAAAACTCAAGATTCTGATTTATATTAGATATTAGGTTATATATCCTTTTGTCCTAACTACTTGATGAGTCCTTGGGCTTGTTATGACCTTTAAGAGTCCAGTTGTCACATTAACTGGTTTTGGATCCCTGCCGGGAGCCGGCATATTGCATATTGAGTGCATATTGCATATTGAGTGCAGCACTTTCCACAGCATCATCTTTCAGGATCTGGAATAGCTCAACTGGAATTCTATCACTGCCGGTAGCCAGCGTGAGGAACTCCACCCATGACAAAGGTCCTGAGGAAGGAGGCTCGGCATACGCAAAGGCAGGATCGAGCCTTAGGAGTCCCCCATCTACCCCCAAAACCAGAGTCTGCCTACTTTCTGCTTTGTGCTTTCACTTACACCTCTGACTTTACGGGGGGCTGTCCCCCACTACCTCTCTGAAAAAAGAGTTAGCTTACAGCTCCAGTTAATAATTCCTGGGTGTGACAGTGTTTAACCTACAAACTCCTTTGGAAGTCCTCTAGCCTGCCTGAATAGGTTTTTCCGGCCACAGTGATTGTTCAGAGCCTCCCAACTGTGAGAGGCATGAGATGTTCTAAACTGTCTAAATACAGATTCCTTTGAGCAGTTAAAAGATTGATTAGAAATTGTATTGGTGAAGGGATTTCCACTTGTTGGGCCAATGTTTGCTGCTAAGTTTCCATATCCCTTACCTGCTGTGTCCCTGGCAGTGTATTGATTAATATAATTGGTGTAAGTAGTAGCTTTAATGTTTGTAACCTGGGACCCTTGAGTTAATTCTTTTTCTTGTTATAGCCCACCACACATTTGCTCTGTAGGAATGCAACTTTATCTAATGCTTTTGGAGGGTGGCTCCTGACCAATCACCTTTAGAGAAAAATAAGTTTTCTGAAGAAAGGGTCTTAAAATGTTAACAGGCCTCCGGGCCAGAAGATGATGCAAATCACCTAAGCTTTTGCATATGATAAGTTTGCAGGAAGAAAGCCTGGCTTGCTGCCTGACTCTACCCCTTCCCCCATTATCCTCTATGCATAACTTAAGGTATAAAAACTACTTTGGAAAATAAAGTGCAGGCCTTGTTCACCGAAACTTGGTCTCACCATGTCGTACTTTCTCTTACCTTCTGGCTGAGTTATTCAGCCTCTTTTCTCCACTGAATTTCCTCACTGAGCTATCCTTATTCTATTACTCTTTATATCCTTAATTAATGTTTAATTAAGCAGTTGTTTCCTGATCCTCGCCGACGCCGTCCCTGCTTCGAATTCCCTGGATCCACCGGGGCTGGACCCCAGCAGATCCCTTTTGACCCGTCATCTGGGCCATTTCGCTAGCCTTTTTAGGTACTTACAAGTCTCTTTCTTAAGCTTAGGAAACCTCAGCTATTTTTTTTTTTTTCTTTCTGCACTGTGCTTGCAGGTATAGATAAGGTGTGTTTTCACCAGACATTTGAGCCAGCACATCTTTAACTGTCCTTACTTATTAGTGGGGCTTCCCCAATGGCTCAGCAGCAAAGAATCATCTGCAAGGCAAGAGACATGATTTCAATCCCTGGGGGAACATCCCCTGGAGAAGGAAATGGCAACCTACTCCAGTATTCTTGCCTGGAAAACCCCATGGACAGAGGAGCCTGGCGGGTTACAGTCCATAGGGTCACACAGAGTCAACACAACTGAGCATGCACACACTTACACGCACTTATTCTGAGTGAAATTGTTCCCCCAGAAGATGTGTTAAGTTCCTAACCTGAAGAACTTCAGAGTTTGGTTATAGGATCATTGGGTTATAGGGTCATTATTTGGATGTAGGGTCATTGAAGATGCAATTGTTAATATGAAGTCATACTGAAGTAAGGTGGACTGTTAATCCCGTGTGAGTGATGTCCTTACAAGAAATCTGGACACAGATGTAGAGGGAAGATGACCATGAGAAGACAGCAGAGACTGGAAAGATGCTTACAAGACAAGGAATGCCTGGGACCATGAGCAGCTGGAAAAAACAAGGAAGGAACCTCCCCTAGAGCTTCATAGAGAGCCTGGTTCTGCCAATACCTTGACTTCAGACTTGTAGGCTCCAGAACTGTGAGAAAATAAATTTTTGTTGTTCTAAGTCAATGAGTGTGTGGTACTGGTTAATGCAGACTGATGAAACTAATATATTTCTTTACAGTAATTTTTAAAAGTTAGAACTTGGGTTTCACTTTAGTTTTTCTTAGTCTCCCAGGCTATCATCCTTTCTGCTCTAGGAGCTCTTCAAATGTATCTGAAGTTTCTTTGGTAAACGTGTGGTTTTGCAGCAACCTCCCCTGAATCCAGTGTGCTACCCAGAAGGGGCACCAGATTCCTTTTGAAAGTTTCACTGACCTTTAAACCCTTCTCACATTGCCAATCTCAGGTTCAGCCCTTACTCTGTAGTTTACCATAGAGGCTCACTGCTGTGCTTTTAACTATTTAAATTATACTTTTGTAGTTATTTAAAAAATAGCAACAACAAAGATGTTCTCCTCTCTTGAGTTTTATCTTTGGCAATTGACAGTCATGATTCCCAAGATTAATTTCTCTGCAACTGTGCTCCTTGACCCCAAAAGAAGTTGATTTAAGAACTTGGAAATCAGGATTGCAGTTCATTGCTTCTCTTCAGAATTTGTACAGTTTACATCCACTTAGAACACCTTGTTGCTGCTTTAATAATGGTGTTGAGGTTAGGTGAGGCATAAATTAAAATAAAGTTTAATATAAATAATTTAACATGGCAATATCGATGTCTTCACATAAATGTGAAATCTAATTTAACAATGAAGTGTTTACTAAGATAAGTTGGATAAAATAAGCTAAACTGTTTCTAAATAACGTATACAATCAATTTTTTGCCAGTATTTTCCGAAATAGCAGACTATTCAGCATATTCAGGAATGCTTTTTATTTTGCCCTATGAGAATAGCTCACAATATCACTCACATGGTAGACACCAAACATTTGAATCTGAATTAAAAAAAAAAAATCCAGTTGATGGTTTAAGTGGGTCTTAGATTGCATCACTTTACAACCACCCCAACATAGAACAATATTCCTGACATCTGACAGCAACCACATTTTAAACTTGGTTTTAAACTACCACTTCCTGTCAAACCATTGTAATTTCTTCAAATCCCTAAAATATAAAAGGATCTTAAGTTGCTGAGGGAATATAGGGGTATGTCTGCATTTTTGTTTTGATACAGAAAAAGAGAGTATGACTTTCCAAAAGCTGACCCTGATTTCCAGATCTGCATGTCGAAAAATGACATGTTTTCAAACAACACGAGAACCATGGAATTACCGAGAGTGACCGCCAGTGAATCTAGTGGGAGTCAGAAGCAGACAGGAATGGTTTTTAGCAGACAGGGTGCAGTTGAGGAACAGGTACTGCCTGGAATGACATGGGGATGGACAAGAAGCTTACTTTACCACCTCCCTTGTTCTGTCTCCACAATGTATAAAATAGAAGCATTTTTGAAAGCAGTGGCTAAATCTTATTATCAGTTAAATAGAAACTATCCAGGTCAAAACTGTCAAGTGTCACAGATGCGAATAGTAGCAATTTGTTAAAAATGTGCATTATAGTCTTTTAAACCTTTTATCTTACTTATAAATTATATGAAAAATAGAACACATGTGCAAAGTCATTTTGCTCATATAAAAATGGTAGAAATAAAATTAACCTATCAAAGATAATAAAAACAACATATCTGCATGTGGCATAGTTCCAAGACAGTCAGTGTTACAAGATACATTTTAATGTTTATTAGAGACAGGAAATAACATTTTCAAAGGCTTTCCTCAAGGCATTTTTTACCTCTTGGTTCCTCAGGCTGTAGATCATGGGATTTAACGTAGGAATGACTATTGTGTAGACAGAGGCCATTTGTCTGTGTCAAGGGAATGGTTTGATTTGGGCTGCAGATACATGAAGATCAGAGTCCCATAGAATATAGTGACAGCAGTCAGATGAGAACCACAGGATGAGAATGCTTTGTACCTCCCTTCTGCAGATTGGATTCTCAGGATGGCAGCCACAATGTATAGGGAAGAAATAAGGACCGTGGTCAAAGGGCTGATCATGTTGAATCCAGCAAAGATAAAAATCAAGATCTCTTTGAGGCTGGTGTCTGAGCATGCAAGGACCATCAAAGGGACATCATCACAACAGAAGTGATTAATAACATTGGGGCCATAGCAGATCAATCGAAAAGTAACAACTGTGTGGAGGAAAGCAACAGAAAAGCTGTATCAGTAAGGGCCTGCTACCAGTTGCATGCACACCTTTTGGGACATGATCACCATGTAGAGAAGAGGACTGCAGATGGCCACATAGCAGTCATAAGCCATGACTGCAAGAAGGAACGTCTCCAAAATCAAGAAGTTCAGGAAAAAGCCCAGCTGTGCGCACATGCATAGAGAGATATGGACCTGTGCTTGCTCAGGAGGGTCTCCGGGAACTTTGGGGCTATTGATGAGGAGTAACAAAAGTCTACAAAGGCCAGATTACTGAGAAAAAAAGTACATGGGTGTGTGAAGGTGAGGATCCAACCGGATTAAGGAAACGATGCCAGCGTTTCCCACCAGAGTTAGAGAATATACCACTAGAATGAGAAGAAAGAGAAGCATTTCAGTCTCTCTCTGGACTGAAAAACCCAAAAGAACGAGTTCCATCACCTGGTAATATTCTCTTCAGTCATTTGTTCTAGTCTCTGAACTGCTGAAAAGAGACAAGTTAAAGACAGATAAGTTATCAGGAGTAAGGAATTGTCATCAGATGCCAAAACGTGTGTGTTTTAACTTGAGAAAGTATTGCTCATTGAAGCAGAATAAGTCGCTCAGTCGTGTGCGACCCTTTGTGACCCCGTGGACTGTAGCTTACCAGGCTCGTCCATCCATGGAATTTTCCAGGCAAGAGTACTGGAGTGGGGTGCCATTTCCTTCGCCAGGGATCTTCCTGACCCAGGGATTGAACCCAGGTCTCCTGCATTGCAGGCAGATGCTTTACCGTCTGAGCCACCAGGGAAGTTCCCCAGAAGTTCTGAAGCACAATATCATAACAAATAAATATATCCCCTCTCAAACTCTCCTGTCTGATTATTTATAATTTTCTGAAGCCAAAAATTGAGGTTTAATAAAAATAATGTTTATAAATATATGTAATATTTTAAGTTTAGATTATTTTTAGTCATATTAAATAATAGAATAAAGACATTTTAAAATACCCTGCTCCCATATTTACTTCTCAGTGGAGTAAAACTTTAATATGTAACATTTTATTTGTTTTAATAGATATTTATTTTAACAAATGTTCATTATGCTAAATATAATACAAAGCTAAACAGGATATTCCATGGATAGAAAAGTGGAGGAAATTGAATATTTCTATTTGTGAATTAGGCACATTTTGGATTCATATGTAATTTATTCATTTTCAAATACTACTTTCTAAAAGTGAAAAAGCACACTTGTAGTTAGAATACACATATGTTAAAAAGTAGAGTCCTTTATAATCATTTACTCAGTGGACTTGAGTTTGGCTTCTTTTTCCTATTTGGAACCAGTCTGTTGTTCCATGTCCAGTTCTAACTGTTTCTTCCTGATCTGCATACAGATTTTTCAAGAGGCAGGTCAGGTGGTGTGATATTCCCATCTCTTTAAGAATTTCCCCCATTTTATTGTGATCCACACAGTCAAAGGCTTTGGCATAGTCAATAAAGCAGAAATAGATGTTTCTCTGGAACTCTCTTGATCCAGTGGATGTTGGCAATTTGATCTGTGGTTCCTCTGCCTTTTCTAAATCCAGCTTGAACATCTGGAAGTTCACGGTTCACGTATTGCTGAAGCCTGGCTTGGAGAATTTTGAGCATTACTTTACTAGCGTGTGAGATGAGTGCAACTGTGAGGCAGTTTGAACATTCTTTGTCATTGCCTTTTTTTGGGACTGGAATGAAAACTGACCTTACAACCTAGAGGTTTTCAATTGCAAATGCTAAAAGAACCAGCTTTGCAGTTTCCAAGGAAAAAAAAAGTTTCATTTTAAGCAATTTTCTCTGAAATCCAAGGAATATCATGGCCATCCTGCATCAAAAGTCATGTTTCCTTTATGTACTCATAGTTTCATGCCTAAATTATAGACCAAATAATGCTCAAATTGACTCTGATATCAGGGGCAGATCAGCTGATAAAAAGCTTGGATTGTTCCTCTGGAGGGAAGTGAAACCTTGGTCCCATCAGAAGAATCTGAGGGTTTAAGGGAATTTGCAGGAGTGGGGAAAGCTTGGTCCAACCTACATGTACCATAATCTTAAATAATGTTTATTTACTTTACTGAAGTAAAAAAAAATTATAAAAACAAATATAAATCACTGAAAGGTAAAGAAATTCATAATATGTGATTGAAAGCTTCATTCTAAGCAAACTGTGTTCTCTTAACCTAGAGAGTAGACTAAATTCCAGTCTGACCAGCTTACCAGATAACAAACAAACAAAAAAATTGTTTATGGGTAAGCTTAGAAAAGTCTTTTCCATATATCTTGAAGGAGCAGTATTTTTGCAAAGGCATCAGTGTGAAACCATAGAAGGCATGCTTAAAACCTGATTGAATTGAAATTGACAAAGTAATCTGGTCACTGCTGCAACCTGAAACACTTGAATATGATAACTAGGATTATAACTGACAGCATTTTACCAGAACATATCAGGCTTTCATGAATGTCACATAATTTCTAGGATATCTATATTAGTATCATCAACCATACAATATAACTTGAGAAGATTCATCACTCTTTCTGACAACACTTCCCATGTAATTTAACACGTCCAATGAACTCAGGTAGTTTAATATCTCTCTTTGGGATGTCTCAGGGGCCCTCTGAAGCACCCCAAAGTTAGCTCGACGTCAAATGACTTCTTTGCTTTACCTCTTCTGTATATTTACCTGAGATCTAATCTTTACTATTTTCACTCCTTCTTCTAGCTTTGAGTTTGGTCTGCGCTCCCCTTTCTGCCTAGGGTAAAGATAGGTTGCTTATTCGAGCTTTCTTTTTAATGGATGCATTCACAGCTTTACATTTCATTGTTGGTGATGTTTTTCCAGAATCCAATACATTACTGCAGCTTCCTAAGTCCATACCTAGGATTTGTTGGCATAAAGTTCAACCAGGAAATGTGAAATTCATGAAAATCTGATATGTCCTGGTAAAATGTTGTCACATAATTTCTAGTATATCTATATTAGTAACATTAACCATACACTATAACCTGACAAGATTCAATTTTAAACAAAAGTTACTTCAAACAGGTCAACACAAGTAACAAATCTTTAGCTATACTGACTAAGAAAAAAGACAACTAAAATCAGCAACAAAGAGGAAACATAACTGCTGATATGAGAAAACAGCACAGTAGGGGAGAGCTCTGAGCAGCTGAGCGCTGTGAGATGGGATAACCTGATGAAATTCTGTTATTTAAGCCTCAGTCTGTGGTATTTTATTCTGGAAACCCTAGCAAACTAGCACAGCTTTATCCTCTTTCTTGCAAATAAAAGTTATGAAAATAGTGCCAAAACCCACAAAGTATATAAAGTATCCGAAAGGAGGAAAACAAAAAGGATGAACTACCTAGGGTGTTGGTATGTTCTGCTGACCGTTGGGCAGTGCTGACCGTTGGGCAGTGCCGGGCCCAGGCCAAGTGCTTGAGACAGAGATGGTTGTAGTGGGAGTGGACGTGGTGCCCAGCGGCCAAGACTGTCTGCTTTAGCTGCAGATCGTTCCCCTTCCTCAACTCAGTAAACACCCGCCGTGGTCGCTGGGTGGGGACAAAGGTCTGCAGAGGTGACACTGTCAAAGACATTGTTGACTCTCCTTGGACACCGACCCGCATGGCCTTCAGCCTGCCCCTGTCCTCTCTGCTGATGTGCCCTGAGCCCCTCCTGGGCACAAGCCTCACCAGGGGCTGGGAACACAACCAGAGGCGACCGCCCAGCCTGCACCACAGGCCCTGGCCTGGTAGGGAGGCGGCGTGAGCTGGGTGAGTGCTCCACAGGGTGCTGGCCGGGGTCTCGTCTACCCGGCAGCTGTGAGTCAAAGGCGGGAGTAGCTTTTTCTTTGTTTCTTACCAAAGTTAAAATAAAAACATCCAAACCACCAGCCTTGGTGTACTCCTTTCCCTATTTGGAACCATGTATTGTTGTTCCATGTCCAGTTTTAACTGTTGCTTCCTACAGGTTTCTCAAGAGGCAGGTCAGGTGGCCTGGTATTCCCATCTCTTTCAGAATTTTCCACAGTTTGTTGTGATCCACACAGTCAAAGGCTTTGGCATAGTCAATAAAGCAGAAATAGATGTTTTTCTGGAACTCTCTTGCTTTTTTGATGATCCAGCGGATGTTGGCCATTTGATCTCTGGTTCCTCCAGCCCAGCATTTCTCATGATGTACTCTGCATATAAGTTAAATAAGCAGGGTGACAATATACAGTAAGTCAAGGCACCAGCAAGATCACAGGATCTGCAATCAACAGGGATCTTAATGGTACCAGAGAGCCTTTTTTTTGCCGTGCTGCAGGAGGTGCATGCTGCTACTTTATTTCTTGCCACCCTGGAGTTGCAGCTTCCTAAGTCCTTACCTAGCATTTGTTGGCATAAAGTTCAACCAGGAAAAACAGAAAACAAAACCTGTTTTAATGTGTCTCTTGATATTTGGTTTTGTTTTACATTTGCAAGAGCAAAACACAGAAAATGAAGCAAAAGGTACTTTCAAACATATATGGTTACCTGATTTAGAATTACTGATTCAAAGAGTGGTCTGTAAAAATAAAAATGTGACGTCCACTTCCAGCTTTAAGAGAAACAGCATCTGAACGTCCTCACCTGGCACTGGTAATTAGAAAGCTGAACAAAATACTCGGAACAACTGTTTTCAGGTCCTGGACAGCAAGGCCATGCAGGACTAAGTTCCTAGAGTGAAGATGGATACACACTTCCATCTGAAGACTCCTGGCTGTCTGCCTTCAGGCAATTTCCATGCTGCAGGTACAGGGAGGGGAACCCAGATGCAGCCCAGCAAAGCCCTGATCTGAGAACACAGGTGAGCCAGGGAGGCGCAGCAGGTGATATGTGTGGGGCAGGGCATCCAAAAGAGAGCTACTCAGACAGAAAGAATGATTCCAAGTGCCTAATGAGCCTGCTGAGTCTCTGTCAGCTGATCACACCAGATTTGGCTTCTCTAAAATGTCTATTCATGAGTCTTTTCTGGTTTGTAATGTTGTCTATTTTTTTTTTTTTCCTATAGATCTGTTATTATTTGCTTAAAATACTTAGGTGATCCAATGTTGTTTTATATATTTGCATATGTATGTGTGTGTGTGTGTGTGTGTGTGTGTGTATACTTTTTGATGTATTAACCCTTTGTCATACAATGGCCTCCTTTGATGTTTGTTATCATTTTTTCTTAAAGTCTATTTTGTCTGATGTAAGAATTACTATGCCCCCTTCCTTTCTGTTTTCATTCCTGTCAAATACCTTCATCTAGCCCCTCACTTTGAGCCGTTGTGTATCCTTAAAGCTGAAGTGAGTTTCTTGTAGACAGCATAGAGTTGGGTCTTTTTTTTTTTTTTAAAGCATCTGTGTCTTCCTTATTGGTGAACCCACCCTATTTGCATTTAGACTGGGGTATTGATATGTAAGAACTGACTCCTGCCATCTGAGTGATTGCTTTCTGGTTGTTTTTTTGTCTCCACTGATTCCTTTTCCCTTTGTTTCTGCCTACTTTTGTAAATTGGTGGCTTTTCATTGGGGTATTGTTTCCCCTTTCTATATTCCTTGCATCTACTCTAGATTTTTTACTGCGGTTACCATGGAAGCTTACATTAAAATTTTGTACCTAAAACAGTTTGTCTTGTGCTGATTGCAACCTGGCTTTTTTTAGCCAATAAAGTGGCTCCGCATGTACTCTTCCTCTGCAATGTTCTTGATGTTCCAGTTCTCTCTGATGCCTGTGTGTTTGGTGATAAGGTGTATTAGCTGTAGTTACTTTCAGTCATCCCTTTCCTTGAGCCTTTATAACTTGAAATTGTTAATATACCATTCTTCTAAGTAACTGGAATTAACTAAATCTGACTATACATTTTTTACTGACCTACGTGTTATATACTTTTGTGTGTGTTCATGTGTTACTTTGCAATCTTTTTTATTCTGCTTGAACTTCTTCAGCATTCTTTGCAAGGCAGGTCTGGTGGTGATGAACTCCCCTCAGCTTTTCTTTAGGAAACCACTTTATTTCCCTTCATATTTGAAGGATAAGTTTGGTGAATAGAGTTTTCCCTGGTTGGCAATTTTTATTGCTCTGCCCTCTGAATATTTCATTTTACTCTCTCCTTGGCCTGTAGTTTTCTTCTGAGAAATCCCCTGATAGCCCTCATGGGGTTCCCTGTGTCAGTTATAGTCATGCCTGTAAGTAAATCAGACATTCTATTTATAGATCGGAAATTTAATCAGTATTTTGTAACAACATAAGGAAATTGTCATGGTCCTGGGCAACTGGTTGGAAAAGAATTTCCTGACATGAGACAGAGTGAGAGGGAAGAAAATTTATTAGCGGTGGGAGATGCTATTAGAACAGCAGGCCAGCTCAAGAGAGAACCGTCTTTAAAACAGGGGCTCTTAGTCCAATTTCATAACCAGGGTACAGGGAGCAGGTAGGGGTCTTGCAGGTTCATTGCTGATTGGATGAAGAAGGGGGGGCGTGGGAGAGTAAGGCAAAGACCTTCTCCTTATGGGCTAGTAGGGGAGACAGGTTGTACTGCTCAGGAGGACCCTGCAAATCCGGTTAGTAGTTACAACCAATGGGGGAGGGAAGGACCGATCAGGGTCTGGTTCTCCATTCCTGACTTCCCCTTCCTCCTTGGTTTTTTCTCTGCTCTTCCGTCCTTGGGTTCCACCTTCCCCCGTCTCTTTATTTTTAGGGCCAATTCTTTGGCCCCTTTTGATACCCTGCTCAGATCTATCTACCTATTTCCCTTCTCAGGCATTTGGGAACCCGGTCTCAGGGGAAAGGGCGATGACCACTCTGGCTTCTTCAGGCTGCAGGGGCGTCGTGGGTGCTCTAGGTTCCTTTTGCCTGCTCTCCTGCAGGATGCATTTACAGAAGGAGATGAGAGTCCGAGTCCATGGAACGATAAGGCAACTTGTTCAGCATTGTCTGGGTGTTGGCCAGGGAAGTAT